>NC_137606.1:51446235-51558735 GCF_963280865.1 Gymnoscopelus braueri
ATGCTATATAGAGTCTGGAACTACAACTCCTGAATGTTATATAGAGTCTGGAACTACAACTCCTGAATGTTATATAGAGTCTGGAACTAGACCTCCTGAATGTTACATAGTCTGGAACTAAACCTCCTGAATGTTATATAGAGTCTGAACTACACCTCCTGAATGCTACATAGAGTCTGGAACTACACCTCCTGAATGTTATATAGAGTCTGGAACAAACACCTCCTGAATGTTATATAGTCTGGAACTACACCTCCTGAATGTTATATATAGTCTGGAACTACACCTCCTGAATGTTATAAAGTCTGGAACTACATCTCCTGAATGTTATATAGAGTTTGGAACTACACCTCCTGAATGTTATAGAGTCTGGAACTACACCCCCTGAATGTTATATAGAGTCTGAACTACACCTCCTGAATGTTATATAGGGTGCGTTCGGAAATTGCGCACCGGAGCGCACTCGCCTATTAGTTTGTATTGGCCAGTGCGCTCAGTGCTGTATTTCCAAACACACCCATAGCGTCTGAAATACACCTCCTGAATGTTATATAGTCTGGAACTACACCTCCTGAATGTTATATAGTCTGGAACTACACCTCCTGAATGTTATAGTCTGGAACTACACCTCCTGAATGTTATATAGTCGGAACTACACCTCCTGAATGTTACAGTATATAGTCTGGAACTACACCTCCTGAATGTTATATAGTCTGGAACTACATCTCCTGAATGTTATATAGTCTGGAACTACAGCACCTGAATGTTATTTATTGTTTTACTCTTGTTATATTTGTTTACCGAGTGTACAATACTTTGGTTCAACACTGTCACTGTTGTTTTAAATGTGCTCTATAAATAAAGTGGATTGGATAAAAAATACATTTCAAGATGATTTAATTAACACAATGAATGCCAAAAACGGTCCGGACCGTTTTTGAGGGTCCAAACGAGAAGTGCCGAAAACGGTCCGGACCGTTTTTGACCCAATTCTATTTTTATACGAGTGGCCCACGTGGGGCGCTAAAACGAAACTTTGACATCACCCAAGGAGTTTCTGAGAAGAAGAGCCTGGATGTGGCTCCATGTCAAAAATCCTTCCGGTCGGCGTTTTCAATGTTATCTCCTTGACTAAAAGCTTAATATCTCCATTTCTTTTTAATGTGGTGAAAACGAGCCGTTTTCGATCGGCGATCACGCTGCAATGGAGGATCGCGTTGGAAATATTATTGTTCCAGGCGTTAGTCGGGACCCTCCGCCGTCTCGCACGCACGCTTTGTTTACATGCACTTCCGCGTCTGGGCTTCTCACAGCACGAAACGTATAACGCAAGTGGATGGAAGAAATGCAGGCACTCAACGTATAATATTTTAATAAACCTCTGGCACCCAATGTGTTAAAACACGAAGAAATTCCATGAATTAAAAAAACAGAAAGCTGATATAGAAAATAGCTGATCTACAAGCCAATCTAGAAGCGTGTGAACTGTGATCTTCTATTTTCACAAGTTTGGGGCACTGCAAAACTTGCAGTGTGTCTCTCTCTCTCTCTCTCTCTCTCTCTCTCTCTCTCTCTCTCTATAAGTGCAAATACTAAACATGGTGAAGAGAGCTTTTAAAAGAGCATAAAAAGAGAAGAACACAAGTAGTAAAATCAAGTACATAAATATGTGTTTACAGAATTGATTTAAAAGGAGAAAAGTCAACTTAACACACAAACACAAGCAGCTTCTAACACTGTGAAAGACACAGAGACACAGTTACCAACAACCATGGGTTAATATTTAACCATTTAAAGGTCTGAGAGTTGACACAGGCAGTGTAATTATGGCTGTAGTGTCAACAGACAGACATACAGCTGTTTTATCTGATTTGTTCTGCATGGAACGTTTTTCTCAAACAACACCTTTGTTCCTCAGCTGTCTGTCTGGTTTCTAGTCAGTAGGACAAGTCAGTAAACTACCCTGTGCATGCATGCCATGTTGTATTCTATGTGTATTGTTGTCACAATGTAGGGACACAAAATGGCAATCAGGATTTGAATCCAAGCCAACAGAAAATATAAATGTCAGAATGGACGTCAACAGCATAATGATTGGCCTTTAAAGCTTTTGTTTCGCCCCCCCTCGTGTCTCTCCTTAATCCTTCCGTCTGATGGCAGCGCTCCTGTCAGGTAAATGGTGCATTTATACAGTAGCACCTTTATCCAAAGCCTTACATTCACCCTTTCACTCACACACGCATACGCTGATAAAGACCTGTCTCAAATTATACCAACAACTCATGTCACATGCACGCTCGTACACACACACACACGCACGCACGCATGCACAGATGGATGGACATAAACACGCACGCGCACACGCACACACACACACACACACACACACACACACACACACACACACACACACACACACAGTATGAAACACAGAGCGGAGTAGGAACACGTAACGGACCAACAGACTGCTGTTGCTGACTTACTGTCCATAATAAAACCAGTGGTGGAAAGTAAATAAGTACATGTACTCAAGTACTGTACTTAAGTAAAAAAAAGAGTACTTTTTCCACCACTGAATAGAACATTGTCTTCCCAGACAGATCAGAAATATTGGGTCTGTTGTCAGCTCAAGGCTAGTCTCACGTGGCCAGACAACTAATCCAGAATGTCTGAATGCTATATAGAGTCTGGAACTACACCTCCTGAATGCTACATAACGTCTGGAACTACACCTCCTGAATGTTATATAGAGTCTGGAACTACACATCCTGAATGTTACATAGAGTCTGGAACTACACCTCCTGAATGTAATATAGAGTCTGGAACTACACCTCCTGAATGCTATATAGAGTCTGGAACTACAACTCCTGAATGTTATATAGAGTCTGGAACTACACCTCCTGAATGTTACATAGAGTCTGGAACTACACCTCCTGAATGTTATATAGAGTCTGGAACTACACCTCCTGAATGTTATAGAGAGTCTGAACTACAACTCCTGAATGCTACATAGAGTCTGGAACTACACCTCCTGAATGTTATATAGAGTCTGGAACTACACCTCCTGAATGTTATAAAGTCTTGAACTACACCTCCTGAATGTTATAAAGTCTGGAACTACACCTCCTGAATGTTACATAGAGTCTGGAACTACACCTCCTGAATGTTATAAAGTCTGGAACTACACCTCCTGAATGTTATAAAGTCTGGAACTACACCTCCTGAATGCTACATAGAGTCTGGAACTACACCTCCTGAATGTTATATAGAGTCTGGAACTACACCTCCTGAATGTTATATAGAGTCTGGAACAAACACCTCCTGAATGTTATATAGAGTTTGGAACTACACCTCCTGAATGTTATATAGAGTCTGGAACTACACCTCCTGAATGTTATAAAGTCTGGAACTACACCTCCTGAATGTTATATAGAGTCTGGAACAAACACCTCCTGAATGTTATATAGAGTTTGGAACTACACCTCCTGAATGTTATAGAGTCTGGAACTACACCTCCTGAATGTTATATAGAGTCTGAACTACACCTCCTGAATGTTATATAGAGTCTGGATTAGGAACTACACCTCCTGAATGTTATATAGGGTGCGTTCGGAAATTGCGCACCGGAGCGCACTCGCCTATTAGTTTGTATTGGCCAGTGCGCTCAGTGCTGTATTTCCGAACCCACCCATAGAGTCTGAAATACACCTTCTGAATGTTATATAGTCTGGAACTACACCTCTTGAATGTTATATATAGTCTGGAACTACACCTCCTGAATGTTATATAGTCTGGAACTACACCTCCTGAATGCCACCTCAGATGAGATGGCTTTCACCGAGGACGGTCGCACCTTTTATCCGCTCCTGGATTCTACCCCGCGCTCTATTCTTCAACGGCGAAAACAACAGTCCCACAATGTGCAGCTTCAACGGAGAGCGAATCCAAACGGAGATTTACCGCAAGACGCGGCGACGTTACTTTTTAAAGTGGTCGGCGCGAGTAAATCGGTTCAAACACGGAGAAGGACACCAAACCAGCTGGACGGCCTTACAGTAAGAAAGATTATTTGGTTGAGTTTATTGTTGTCGGGAAATGTACACCCTAATCCCGGCCCACCGACCGTGAAGAGCACGGAGACTCGCTATGATCACAACTTCAACGGCCTAAGCAACTTCACAGCTGATTTCAAACGCGACGGTAGCGCCCGACAGGGTCCGGTCCACAACATGCAGACAAATAACTTTGTTTGGCAACGGCCCACCTCACCTGATAAGAATGAACCCCAGCAAAGAGCTGGAGAAACAAGGATGGATTATTTGTCCCGGTTGACATCCATGCTGGCTCCAAGTCCTGCATTCTCAAGCAGACGACCACCGCCTGAGGGAATGTGGCCGATGACGAGACAAGGGCTTCCCCAACAGCAGCGTCACCCAGAGGAGTTCCTCATGCGCCACACGGGCCCAAGACAACCACAGGGTATCTCCCAGAGAAAAGCACAAGAAAACTGTGTTTTTTCCCCTGTTTCTACCATCTCCTGGCACCACCGCTTGGCGTCGACGTGGGACAATAGCTTCACGCCATCTACAGACCCCCAGATCAAAATGCTTTTTATGACTTGATTGAGGATCATGTGGCAGGTTTAGGAAACTCTGAGACGGTACTAATTGGTGACTTTAACACCTGTGTTCTGAAGAAAGACTAAGCTATCTTTAAGTCCCTCAGAAAGTTCTGTGACCTGCACAGCTTTACCCAGCTGATAAAGCATTTTACAAGGGTAGGCATTGCTTCTCAATCAATCATAGACCTAGTGTTGACAACGGACCAATCCAGAATTTCCAAGAGTGGAGTGATTGAGTGTAGCTTAAGTGATCACGATATCATTTTCTGCACTCGGAAGATTCACGGACCTGGAGCTTATTGTCACAGGACAATCAGCTGCAGGTCTATGAAACACTACTCAAGTGATCTTCTAACAACAGCTCTTGGAAAAATGGACTGGTCCCATGTCCTAAATTGCACCTCTGTGGAGGAGTCCTGGTCCTGTTTCAAAAAAGCTTTTTTTGTGTGTACTTGATAACATCGCACCCACAAAGGTGGTGAGGGTCAAAGCTAGCACAGAACCTTGGATGAAGGGTGACATTTTGAATGCCATCAAACTCAGGAACAAAAGCTACTCCGAGTTCAGGAAAAACAAAAGTGAGCAGCTACTTGAAAAGTGCAGAAATCTACGAAATGTAGTTACTAAATTGATCAGAAATGCCAAAAAGAATTTCTTAAATGAGAACATAGAGGAAAACAAAAGCCACCCACAAAAACTGTGGGAGGCACTAAAACAATTAGGCTGCAACGGAAAAATTCAGACTAAATCTACAAACATTTGCATTATTTCAAGTGGCTCGCTCACTACCGACAAGCAATTGGTAGCGGACTGTTTTAACAGTTTCTTCACCACAGTTGCAACCCAGTTGGTAAGCAAACTCCCTCAGCATTCAGGTCTGTATGGCCCCGACCACATTCAAGCTCACTATGAGAAACTAGGGGCTAAAAAAGATTCCTTCTTTTTCAAACCTGTATTGACTGATGATGTGCAAAACAAACTCCTCGCCCTACAGCCTAACAAGGCCACCGGCCTTGACAACATCCCCACCAGATTCCTCAGAGACGCAGCGGTCTCCATTGCTCCCATAGTAGCCCACATTACAAACTTATCCATCAGTCAGTGTCACGTCCCACAAGAATTCAAGTTGGCAAGAGTAATCCCTCTATTTAAAAAAGGAAGCAAACTAGATCCTGGCAACTATAGGCCTGTTTCCATCCTTTGTTCCATCTCAAAGGTTATAGAGCGATCAATCCAAGAACAAATCAACAGCTACCTCAGCGAGCGTAAACTGTTGTTTGAATTCCAATCAGGCTTCAGAACATCCCACTCCACTGACACATGCCTACTATATTTGACCGACTACATCAAACGTGAGGTATACTCGGGCAAATACTGTGGCATGGTCATGCTGGACCTCCAAAAGGCGTTTGACACTGTAAACCACGCAATTCTACTTGATAAGCTGAGGGCGATTGGTTTAGATTGCACATCACTAAATTGGATGAGATCTTACTTGGAGGGTAGAGAACAAGTGGTTGACATCAACGGAACCATGTCCTCATCCCTCCCGGTGAGCTGCAGGGTTCCTCAAGGCAGCATTCTAGGGCCGTATACTGTTCCTTCTATACATTAACGACATGAATGCTGCCTGTAACTGCAAACTGTTCCTGTTCGCTGATGACTCGGCACTCCTGATATCGGGTGAGGACAAGTTGCAAGTTGAGGAAGCTCTCAGCTCTGAACTCTCAAAAATCCGTACCTGGCTTACTGATAACAAACTGTCTCTACACCTTGGGAAAACTGAATCCATCCTATTTGGGACCAAACATTCCCTCAGTAAAATGAAGGTAGTTGACTTCAAGGTCAAAGTCGATGACACAATCATCACTAGCAAAGAAGAGATTACCTATTTGGGATGTATTCTTGACAAATACCTGACAGGTGAAAGCATGGCAGCAAAGGTGGTCAAAGGAGTAAACCAGAGAACCAGATTTATGGGCAGAGTTTCCTCTTTTGTCAACCCTCAGGCCCTCAGGACCCTCTCAGGGGCCCTGATTCAGCCCCTTTTTGACTATGCTAGCTCCTCTTGGTACTCCTACACCTCAGTGTCACTGAAGACTAAGCTTCAAACCTCCCAAAACAAACTGATCCGACTACTTCTCGGACTGGGGCCCATGACCCACCTCTCTCCCACTCACTTTGCCAGCCTAGGCTGGCTCAGGGTGGAAGACAGGGTTAAACAACTAAAAATAGGTCTGGTCTTCAAAATTGTAAATGCAGATTTGCCCGATATGCCCCCTATACCCGCATATCTGTATAAATACCTCGAAAAAGTTAGTGACACCCACAGCCACGAAACTAGAGGGAGCGTAAACAACAATCTGGTACCACCCACCCATAAAACAAACATGGGCAAATTCTCCTTCTATAGCACAGCCACCAAGGAATGGAATAGTCTAACCCCATCCCTCAAAAAATGCAGTTCGCTGGGCTCATTCAAAACAGCCCTAAAAACCCATCTTTCTGGAGGCCGAAAGAGGAGCTAGTACCAGTTTCCCTGTAGACAGACGACCCCCCCCCCCTCCTCTTTTTTTGTACATATTTTGTATTTCCTCATGTTTTTTTTGTATATAATTTTTATTTTTCCATGCTTCCCCCCCCCCCCTTTTTTTGTACATATATTTTTTAAATGCTTTTTTTTTTTTTTGTACATAGTGGTATTTTTTCTGTATTATCTGTATTTTCATGTTGATTTTTGAACTGTTTGGTTGCTACTATATATGTCTATGAAATTAACTCAAGGACCCCAACGGAAACAAGTCCGCAAGGACTTTTTTGGCCGGACCTTTTAGACAAAAGCATTATAAATGTAACTGTGTTGTTTTACATTCTTTTGCCTAATACAAATTTCAATCAATCAATCAATACTGTATAGTCTGGAACTACACCTCCTGAATGTTATAGTCTGTAACTACACCTCCTGAATGTTATATAGTCGGAACTACACCTCCTGAATGTTATATAGTCTGGAACTACACCTCCTGAATGTTATATCTGGAACTACACCTCCTGAATGTTATATCGTCTGGAACTACACCTCCTGAATGTTATATAGTCTGGAACTACACCTCCTGAATGTTATAGTCTGGAACTACACCTCCTGAATGTTATATAGTCGGAACTACACCTCCTGAATGTTACAGTATATAGTTTGGAACTACACCTCCTGAATGTTATATAGTCTGGAACTACACCTCCTGAATGTTATATAGTCTGGAACTACAGCACCTGAATGTTATTTATTGTTTTACTCTTGTTATATTTGTTTACCGAGTGTACAATACTTTGGTTCAACACTGTCACTGTTGTTTTAAATGTGCTCTATAAATAAAGTGGATTGGATAAAAAATACATTTCAAGATGATTTAATTAAAACACGAAGAAATTCCATGAATTAAAAAAACAGAAAGCTGATATAGAAAATAGCTGATCTACAAGCCAATCTAGAAGCGTGTGAACTGTGATCTTCTATTTTCACAAGTTTGGGGCACTGCAAAACTTGCAGTGTGCCTCTCTCTCTCTCTCTCTCTCTCTCTCTCTCTCTCTCTCTCTCTATAAGTGCACATACTAAACATGGTGAAGAGGGCTTTTAAAAGAGCATAAAAAGAGAAGAACACAAGTAGTAAAATCAAGTACATAAATATGTGTTTACAGAATTGATTTAAAAGGAGAAAAGTCAACTTAACACACAAACACAAGCAGCTTCTAACACTGTGAAAGACACAGAGACACAGTTACCTACAACCATGGGTTAATATTTAACCATTTAAAGGTCTGAGAGTTGACACAGGCAGTGTAATTATGGCTGTAGTGTCAACAGACAGAGAGACAGCTGTTTTATCGGATTTGTTCTGCATGGACCGTTTTTCTCAAACAACACCTTTGTTCCTCAGCTGTCTGTCTGGTTTCTAGTCAGTAGGACAAGTCAGTAAACTACCCTGTGCATGCATGCCATGTTGTATTGTAGGGACACAAAATGGGAATCAGGATTTGAATCCAAGCCAACAGAAAATATAAATGTCAGAATGGATGTCAACAGTAGAATGATTGGCCTTTAAAGCTTTTGTTTCGCCCCCCTCGTGTCTCTCCTTAATCCTTCCGTCTGATGGCAGCGCTCCTGTCAGGTAAATGGTGCATTTATACAGTAGCACCTTTATCCCTTAAGCCTTACATTCACCCTTTCACTCTCACTCTCACACACACACACACACACACACACACACACACACACACACACACACACACACACACACACACACACACACACACACCCTTGCTCATCAAGAACGTGTCTGTACTTTACTCGAGTATTAGTACTTTTGAATACTTGTTACTTCCACTCCACTGTATTTCAGAGACAAAATATTGTACTTTTGACTCCACTACATTTCAGAGAGAGAGAGAGAGAAAGAGAGAGAGAGAGAGAGAGAGTGTAAACGGAAGAGAGAGGTCTTATTAGGACAACAATGTGTGTGTTCGTGTGTGTGTGTGTGTGTGTGTGTGTGTGTGTGTGTGTGTGCGCGCGCGCACATGTGTGTAATATGTTTTTACAAATATTGTGGTAACACTTGTCTATAATGCATTAACAAACACGCTTGCATTGCATTAGCCCATAATTGCTTTAAAACACTGTCTAATTATAATAATACAAACTCATAAATGATCAGAATGCGCTATAATAATAATCATAACACTATAAAGCATTCTATGATGACTTTTAGGGTCAGGTATTATGATGCTTCATAATTACTGGTTACTCACTGACATTTTCTTTTGGACAGGATCATATTGTAGTGTAATTCTCAGCACGTCACAAAGTGATGCGCTGTGAGCTTGTAGATCGGCTGTTTTTGATTATTATTTTTAAAATAATGTTTATAATAACGTTTTTAATAAGTTTGAATTTTCCTTTAAAGGTCCTTCTCTTCTGGGGTTCACCGGCATCTCTATATTATATCGTGTAGATTACATAGATATAGAGTCACAGTGATAGTTGTATTTGTGAAAAGCAGCAGACAGTCGTTAGAGGATGTGTTATGATTATTACATTGTGTTATTTATTTATAAAACATGTGTTTTAATGAATGACTCATATAGACAGAGAAGGTTCTTAGAAACAATGTTGTGAGAGTCACCACACACACACACACACACACACACACACACACACACACACACACACACACACACACACACACACACACACACACACACACACACACACACACAGTAAATGTACTCATTTCACCTTACTGTCTCCTGTTTGACGTCATCACTACTTAATCATCTCTCTCTCTCTCTTACTCTCCTTCCCTCATCCCACATTCTCACTTTTCATACCAACCTTCTCTTGCCTTCTCCCGTGGCAACCTGTAGGGCATGGTTCCCCAATGAATGGATGGTTCTCTACTTATTTTTGTTTCAACTTTCAAGAGTGCATTTTTTCCTTGTGTGACCCTCAACACAGGATTTAAGAATCCCAGGGCTAAATTATTAGTACCATAACCAATAATCACTATAATAATGGTGGTAAGAGCAGCAACACCACTATCTGACACCACTGTCACTGGAATAGCGGGAACCCCCCCCCCCCCCCCCCCCAATAAATGTACTTAGTTACTTTCCACCACTGAAAAAGGTCTATGTTCTCTATATATGCTACTGGCCCCTGTAAAAGTCATAACCTAGCCCCCCCCCCCCAACCCTCAAACTGTTTACTGTACATATTTTTAGTTTTCATTATTTTTAAACTGTTTTTATGATGTTATGCATGGTAGTGTATATCTGTCTGTCATTAAATGTCTCTATGAATTGAGTACAAAGGACCCCAATGGAAACAAGCCTTTATTGGGTTTTAAATCCTATTTAGCTGACCTTCTATTTAAACTGTACTTTCATGTGCTTTTTTTCTGCAAACTTCTAATAAAGTATTCAATCAATCAATCAATACTATTCTTTTGCTGCATATGAGAACCACTGTATGTATCTGATACTGTATCTGCTATTTTAACCTCATGTAGGCCTACATATCTGTTATTATATATGCGGATATTTTAAGCTCACGTAATATCTGCAACTATACTGTTTTAACCTCATATCTGTTACTATACGGACGGACGGGGGCATAAATCTTCTCTTGTGGGGGTCCCTGGCACAAAGCATTTTCAGAAGGGGGTCCACGGCAAAATGTATATCAATTTAGGGGTCCTTGGCATGAAAAAGTTAGAAAACCACTGATATATATACACAGATTACTCACAGTGCAGCGATGCAATCACTGCCTTGAATAATTAATGCCACACAGCTTCCATAATTATGTTTTTTTTCTCTTTTTCTCTCTGATAAGGAACACTACAACTATGTAGTGTGATGTGTGTGTTTGTGCTACGAGGCGGAGAACGCTCACTTACCTTAAAGTTCAGTACACAACTAAACCCTGCACCTGTGTGTGTGTGTGTGTGTGTGTGTGTGTGTGTGTGTGTGTGTGTGTGTGTGTGTGTGTGTGTGTGTGTGTGTGTGTGTGTGTGTCACCCTTTGATCTCTATTCATTGAACACCTTGGCAAACTGCAGACTTTTCAGAAAGCTCCTCTCTCTCTCTCGCCCACAATCTGTGATGTGCAAGTAGGTCTCACCTCCGTTTCTCCTGCAGACTGTGTGATGTGCATGTAGATCTCGCCCCTGCTGTCTGTCTGTCTGTTAACCGTCTCTCTCTCTCCCTCTCTCTCTCATTATTGCTTAAACAGGACAATGCAGTCCGGCTGAAAACCTGAATAGCTTTGCTAAAGTAGAACCGGTTGTTCCTGTCTGTGCGTCTCCACAATACACACACACACACACGAGCGCACGATCACACACACACACACACAAACACAAACACATGCTCGCGCGAGCACACACACAGACGGACGCAAGTATACACACACACACACACACACACACACACACACACACACACACACACACACACACACACACACACACACACACACACACACACACACACACACACACACACACACACACACACACACACACACACACACACACACACACACACACACACAGTATAAACACGAGAATCCTCTAATAGGCTACTGCCTTAGAATGAATCATTTAGGCATTTAGAAGATGCTTTTATCCAAAGCGACTGACGGCAAAGCAAGAGCTGATACTATGTAGGCTATGGAGACATGATAAATGGATCTACCTTTATCCAAAGACCTGATACTATGTAGGCTGTGGAAACATGATAAATGGATGTACCTGTATCCTGATACTATGTAGGCTATGGAAACATGATAAATGGATCTACGTACCTTTATCCTGATACTATGTAGGCTATGGAAACATGATAAATGGATCTACGTACCTTTATCCAAAGCACTATTACATTACATTACATTACATTACATTACATTACAGTCATTTAGCAGACGCTTTTATCCAAAGCGACTTACAATAAGTGCATTCAACATAGGTAGGGAACAAAACTATAATCACCAGAAGTCTTAAGTGCATTATTTTCTAAAACAAGCAACTAAGAGTATACCTAGCGCTGAGGTAAAAGTGCAATATATCAGCTACCTACTTTCTTAAACAGATGAGACAAATAGGAAAATCAAATGAGCAAGAGCTAAAACAAATAAGTGTATCAAATAAACAAGATCCAATAGAATTACCATTACACTATTACTATTACAGTCTCACACACACACACACACACACACACACACACACACACACACACACACACACACACACACACACACACACACACACACACACACACACACACACACACACACACACACACACACACACACACACACACACACACACAGGAAACCATGAAAGGCACCAACCTGCTCATCGGAAGCACTTCAGGGTTCAGTGTCTCGCTCAAGGACACTTTGACACTTAACCCAGGGAGGTGTGTGTGTGTTTGGGGGGGGTCGAACCGGTAACCTTCCATTCCCCAAGGGGCCTCTGACGCCCCCGACAGACGCCGGCAACTGACACAATAGCTCCCCATGCACACCATGTATAATATTTGACACGTCGCGTCTGAATTATTGACCGTGTGGATGACTCACTGAGCACCACTTTAACACCTTTAGACCGGGAACGCAACTGTGTGCCATTTTTTGATTTCAAAATTCAAAAATAGCAGATCTACAAGCTCATAGCGCGGCACCGAGTGCCGCGCTATGAGCTTGTAGATCTGCTTTGTTTGGAAAAGAATCGTGAAAATGTGTGCAAATCTTTGAATATATTTATATACATTTTTAACTAAAATCTTTGCTTTTTGGGGGGTCCCTGGGCTGGAACAAAATATTTTTAGATGGGGGTCCGCGGCCAAATACATATAATTTCGGGGGTCCTTATCATGAAAAACGTTTGAGAACCACTGATATTATAGCAACATAAATTTAAAAAAAATAAAAATAGGATTTAGTTAGGAAGACATTTGTAGAATCCCCCAGAAGCAAAGATTTGAGTTACAAAAGTTTGCTTTAAAAAATACCTATAGACCTTCTCTCCTCCTGAAGGATCGACTGAGATTAAGGGGAAACGTGTCGTGGCAAGCAGAACACAAAGACCTGGACCAGACCAAACCGGTTCTATAAGTAGCCTTAGAGCAAACAGGAAGGACTTAACGATTTGGTGACGCTGTTTTTTTTTTTTACATTTGACATTTCGGTGGCATCCTATATAAGATGTCTTCTGACCTTTTCCCACGCTATAGCCAGTGGTGGAAAAAGTACTCATGTTTTTTTTACTTAAGTAAAAGTATCAATACTGCGATGTAGACATACTCTGTTACAGGTAAAAGTCAGGAATTCAAAATGTACTTCGTAAAAGTACAACGGTATTGGTATGAAAATGTGATTAAAGTTCCAAAAGTAAAATACAGAATGTCACATTTCACAAGTTTTCAAATGTATAAACATCTTTTGAAATCTACAAGCTCACAACGCGTCGCATCGCGACACGTTGTGAGCTTGTAGATCGGCTATTTTCAAATGGCCAAAACGTATAGGGCTGAAGTGGTAAATCTACAAAGTAACTAGTAACTAAAAGTTTTCAAATAATTGTAGTGGAGCAAAAGTACAATATTTTCCTCTGAGATGTGGAGTAGAAACATCTGAGTAAAGTAAAAGTACCAAAATTGTACTAAGTACAGTACTTGAGTAAATGTACTTAGTTACTTTCCACCACTGCTGATTACCCTAGCATCCGTATTCTGGGGAGAATGATCACCCTAGCATCCCTATTCTGGGGTGAACATTTGCCGAAAATAGCAGATAATTGATCAAATACAAATGATATTATGTACTGACACCACACACAGAGACGAGAGTGAGTGAGTGAGTGAGTGAGAGAGAGAGAGAGAGTGTAATAAACACTGTAAAGCATTGCATTAAAATATATATTACTATTCATACAATACTCATTATGCAGAATGATATTATTGGATTGTAATTAGTAATGCAATACTCTGTTTTCATTATTGTAATGTTGTTGCTGGGTAGCTTAACTTACAAGATGTCATCATTTATGAGTTAACATACTTTGTATTAACTCTTTGACTGCCAGAGTATTTTCATAAAGTACTCCCCCATTGCCAGCAATTTTCGTGTTTTTTTTATTTTTATATTTTGAAAATGTTCATGAAAATAATTGATCAGACTGTTTTGTAAAGACGCAGCACAAATCCGCCACTAGAGAGCAGCACATGATAGCTTGATCAGCTCCTTGTGTCACTGTTACCCTTCTTGGGCGATTAGACAGGGAAAAACATGAAAACGGATGTGACGTCCTCCCAGATTGTTTTGATCGTCAAAATTACGATGTGATACACGACGGCGATGACTGATCGTCACCCAGACCATAGATTATAGAAGAGAAGCTGTCCCTTTGTCCGTCATACCGTGTGAAAAACCGTTTGTTTACCTATTTTGGACGAAAATGACCGGGGGAAAATAATCAAAAAACGGAAACGGAACCCAGGTCATGAAACCGGATGCAGATATGGGTGAAGTAAGTGGAACTCGAGAATAACATTGAATTTTAAGCAGCATAGCGCGATCAGAGATTAAACAATGAACGCAAATCCAACGCGTCAATGGCGTGGGTGGATTAAGTAGTAATTGACGCGTTTTCGAGTCAATGGCGTTTATAGAGTTAATAATCTAAATCTGCAAAGTAACACAAGCTACTTACATTATTTTCCTCTGAGATGAAGAGGAGTAGGACGTATATCATTAAAATAAAATGGAAATACTCAAGTGAAAGTACCTCAAATCTGTACTTAAAGGGATAGTTCACCCCCAAAATGACTTTTTTTCTATTGATTAGTCACTCCATGGAGACTTGAATTCATGGATGTTTTTTTGTTTTTGTCTCATTCCTAAAGCCAATAATTTGATGACCGGCAGCCGTTCCGGTAGGAGACACAGAGAGTCTCCTTTGTGTCTCCTACCGGAACCGAACCGCTGCCTATCGGTCCGCTGGTCATCAAATTATTGTCTTAGGAATGCAACCAAAACAAACAAAAACATATCCATTAATTCAAGTCTCCATGGGGTGACTAATTGATAGAGGGAAAACATGGGTGAACTATCCCTTTAAGTATTCTGGCTCTGCAGTACCTCACATCCTCTCTACTGACTGCAATTCTTTTGAATTTAATGCATTATTTTCTTTCAATTGAAGGTATTTTTTTCCTTTCCATTGTCTGACAGACTGATCTCACAACCAGGTCTTCATAAAACATGAGGCTACCTGCGTTCCTTCCTTTGTGCAAAACAATCCCTAAGGGCACGCTCACACCGACCGCACTTTTATTTGACCTCTGGGGCGGAATCTGCCAATCTGCTTTGTCAATGCAGATGCGTGGATTCACAAGACAGACGCGCAACACCATGAATCCACGCATTTGCATTGACAAAGCAGATTGGCAGATTCCGCCCCAGAGGTCAAGTAAAAGTGCGGTGTGACCGCGCCCTAACCCGCTAATTAGGAAGGAGTCATGAATGGACCATGACACTGACTTCAATGCAGTGGTGGAAAAAGGTACTCGAGTTTTTTCACTTAAAAGTATCGATACTGCAATTTAGAAATACTCTGTTACGAGTAAAAGTCCTGGAATTCAAAATTTACTTGAGTGAAAGTACGAAAGCATTGGTATCAAAATGCATATAAAGGACCAAAAGTAGGAAGTACTCATTATGCAGAATGTCCCATTTCACACGTTTTCAAATGTATAAAATGTTTTAAAATCATTTGAAAATAGCAGATCTACAAGCTCACAATGCGTCGCGATGCGACGCATTGTGAGCTTGTAGATCGGCTATTTTCAGATGGACGAAATGTATATAGCGGCTGAAGTGGTTAATGCATGTTTTGTAATAATAACCAAAATCTGCAAAGTAACTAGTATGTTTTCAAACAATTATAGTGGAGTAAAAGTACAATATTTGCCTCTGAGATATAGTGGAGTAGAAGTAAAAGTGCTGAAAACTGGAAATACTCCAGTAAAGTAAAAATGCCTCAAAATGTTACTTAAGTACAGTACTTGAGTAGATGTACTTAGTTACTTTTCATCACTGCTATTGACCATTTCGTATGACTGTGCCAATGGCACGGTCACATGACAAAGTATACATCAGGCTTAAAGGTACAGCACGTGATATTGTGTTATAATAAGTGTTAAATAGCTCTATATTCTGATCATCGCAATCATTGCAGTTTGTTCAGTAACAGGGCTCTCCCTGTCTCTCAGGCTTTTTAGTAAACACAAAATACAATTTTCATTGTCGGGATACTGCAATTCTATCCAATCAGGAGAGAGAACTCATACAGGACACAGGATAAACAAGTGAAATTGGAAGTGATGACAAAACAAAATGAGCAGACAAAATTGGAACTGGAACAGTATAAAATTGAAGCTGATGAATGGGTTTTCTCTCCTGATTAGATGACATTGGTTGAATTCAGTTTGCTAAAGAGCTGGAGAGAAGGAGATACAACTATTGAACTATCAGAATATAGAGCTTAAAATTTGGTTTAAACAAAAAAGAATCACGTACAGTATACAAGATTTGTTGCAGTTTAAAGCGGCACTAAATCGGGTTCGTTGCTGCTATGCTCAGGCACCTTTGTTATACTTTTATGACATATTTTTATCTCAGGTACTAGTGTAAATATGTAGATACCTTTTTGGCATTTCTTGTCCTCTTGTTTGATCTTCCTTCCCACTTGCCCCCCCCCCTCCCCTTATTCTATTGGAAATAACGTTGCGATTGGAACAATGTACAAAAGCGAATTTCATCCACTGTTTTACCTTGTAAACCTGTGATGTGACAATAAACCTGATTCTGATTCTGTTCAAATCCGGGTTAGAAGAGGAAAGTAACTTTTTATACGTTTTATTTTCTCAATTGCAACCCAAGTGAAATCCTGCAAGATTCTTTCTATGATTCATTTGAACCACTAAATTATGTAGTGTGGATTTAATTCTGCTGTCTGTGCACAGCTGGGGTGGAGGGTCCGTGACATTGTTTGTTTCTTTTACAATGCATTTCGTCACGGCAGAAACCTTGTATCTCCATATTTCATCTTTTCATGTCTTTTTTTCATCAAATTAAAGGGATAGTTCACCACCAAAAATAACATTTTTTCTATCGATTAGTCACCCCATGGAGACTTGAATTCATGGATATGTCTTTGTTTTTGTCTCATTACTAAGCCAATAATTTGATGACCGGCAGCGGTTCCGGTAGGAGACACAAAGAGTCTCCTTTTGTGTCTCCTACCGGAACCGCTGCCTACCGGTCCGGTTTGCTGGTCATCAAATTATTGGCTTAGGAATGCGACAAAAACAAAACAATATCCATGAATTCAAGTCTCCATGGTGTGACTAATCGATGGAAAAAAAATTTTTTTTAATGAACTATTCCTTTAAGTAAAAGTTTCAATACGGCAATGTAGAAATACTGTTACAAGCACAATTTCGGAATTCAAAATTGACTTGAGTGAAAGTACAAAAGTACTTAAAGGGTACTTTTTTCCACCACTGGTTTTGTACATACACGTTTTCCACATGACATTGACCATTAAAGTGTAAGGTAAGCTGTCAGAGCTTTAAGGAGTGGTGTGGTCTCCTCTCTCCTCCTCCTCCTCCTCTCCTCTCCAATGTCAGAGAAATGCTTCCCTGGTCACTTTGATTATTGCCTTCCCAAGCAATAGATGAGAGTCTGGGGTCAACAGTGTGAAAGATTGAACCCTGGTGTCTCCTCTATCTCTGTGACTGATGCCGTTGTTTAGTGACCGCATGGCTGCCCGGAGATAAAATGAAGCTATTTGTTTGTTTGTTTGACGTCCCCCCCATCAGGTGGGTTGAGGAGGAAGGCTGGTGGTGCACAGCGCTGGACAAAATACTTCAACCGCGGGGTAACCCGGAACGCTCGGTGACTGCTCGGAAGTCCGACAATCCCACTACTCCGACTACGTGGCTTCCGCGCGCGGTTAGGGTTATAGGGATAGGGTTAGTAATGTCGGAACAATGACATGTCGGAACAATGACATGTAACCGGAACGCTCGCCCCAAAACACACTCGCCCTAGCCTCGTTCCCAGCCTTTATTCATCTGCGAAGAGAAAAACCTAGTCACGATCTAATGCAGAGAGTGTCTTCGGGGCGGGACTTACGTCGTACGCATTTCCCCCGGAAACAATATTTTTCGACCAATCACAAGGCTTGTTTCATTCACAGAGAATGTAAACAGATTTGTAAAGCATCAACGTCATTTACTTGGGCGGTACTTCCGCCAAAATCTGGTACTCCCGTTCAGACAGTAGCTCAACCGGCTAGGTCTTGCCCAGCATGCACTCGCCCCCATTTATTTCTCGGACCGCTCGCCCTCAGCGGTTCTTGTATTCTTTTTTTTTTCTTCCATTTTTTCCCCGCGATTTTGTAACCCTTTTTTTTCACCCGGTGCCAATTTTCTAAGTGATCCTGGGCGCTACACTCCCCCCACCAGCCTAGGGAGCCCAGGGCCGAGCTCATACCTCCTTCAATGCATGAGAGCCAATTGACCTTCTTGTCACCTGACAGGGGGGAGTTTCCCCGGTAGGACATAGCGCGTGGAAGGAACACGTTATTCCAACCAGTTCCCTTCCCCTCCATCAGGCGCCCCGGCTGTCATGGGGGAGGCGGTATAGCGACCAGGATTACTACATGTTTTTGTGAGGGTATTAACTACCCTAGGAGACACGGGGAGAACATGCAAACTCCACACAGAGTAGGCCCTTTCTACTCTGTGTGGAGGTTTCTTGTATTCTTGCATTTGTTTTACTGAGGTTAAGTTTAGGAATGAGTTTGGGGTTCCACATACTTCCAATTTCATAAAAGATTACAACTTGCGTTATGTCGGATTGCCTAGAAACGTCACCCACACACTTTCTGAGGGGTGTGGAGTTCAATGGTGCAACCCGGAAGTGAATCTGTTCACTTCCAGTTTTACCAGGAAGTGGTCGTAGACCCCCAACTCCGGAACACAAGGTTGCACAGGTATGACAGTGGACCTGGGTGCTGCAAGTTTATCACTGCTCGGCAGCAGTGTTATAACAGTGTTTAACACTTAAAATGGCCCTACTTTGGTGATCATTGATCTTATCCGCGCAATATAGGACTAGGTTTTGAAGGCCTTGAAGCAGCCTGAAAATCTAGTGGGCATAAAAGGGACACAGACAGACCTGTACAATGGGTAATCTCTGACAACGGGTACAGCAGGTATTGCATGCGTTCTCAACGAGCATCGCTCCCGAGTAGTGGTGGAAAAAGTACTCCATTTAAAAGTATCAGTACCATCATGTAAATACTCAATACAAAAGTATTGGCATCAAAATATACTGTATAAGTACTAATTATGCAGAATGTCCCATTTCACAAGTTTTTTAAATGTATGAAAATCCTTTGAAAACAGCAGATCTTCAAGCTCGCAATGCGTAGCATCGTGACGTGTTGCAAGCTTGTAGATCTGCTATTTACTTTATATACTTGCTATTTTCAAGTATATAGGGCTGAAGTGGTTAATGTATGTTTTGTAATAATAATCAAAAATCTGCAAAATAACTAAAGTTTTCAAAGAATTGCAGTGGAGTAAAACATATTTGCCTCTGAGATGTAGTGGAGTAGAAATAAAAGTATTGGAAATTTCAATTAGAAAATGCATTCAAAAGGCAAACCAGAGGACTTCTGGGAAGAGATTCATGTCAACATGATTCTGAGACCTGGAACGCATCTGTGTCACTTTAGATTTCTTTGGCTATTCAAAAATAGCAGATCTACAAGCTCATAGCGCGGCACCGAGTGCCGCGCTACGAGCTTGTAGATCTGCTATTTTTGAAAAATTGTGAAAATTATTTTTTTATATTTTTTTCCAAAAAATTGTTCAAGATTTCAATTTTTTTAGACGCGGCCTCAGGTCTTAATGGGTTAACATGAGGATCAAGTATTTAGGACTTACGTTGTCGCCACGCTCTCTTTACAACCACTTAAGTATTCTCATTTCTCCCATAACCCATTAAGACCAGGAACGCATCTGTGTCATTTTTAGATTGCTTTGGCTATTCAAAAAATAGCAGATCTACAAGCTCATAACGAGGTGCCACGTTACGAGCTTGCAGATCTGCAATTTTTTTGAAAAATCGTGAAAATTATCTTTGAATTATATAGTGTTTAAAGCAAACTTTTTTAATTCAAATCTTTCTGGAACAACATACTTTGAGATGGGGGTCCATGGCCAAATACATATCTAAAAATGTTTTCTAAATCCTATCTAAGTATGTTGCTATATCAGTGGTGCTCCAACCTTTTCATGTCAAGGACCCCCAAAATTATATGTATTTTGGCCGCGAACCCCCATCTGAAAATATGTTGTGCCAGGGACCCCCCTAGAAGCACAGATCGGAGTTAAAATGTCCGCTTTAAAACATATATATATATATTCAAAGAGTTGCACACATTTTCATTTCTTTAAAAAAAGAAGATATATAAGCTCATAGCTATGAGTTTGTAGATCTGCAATTTTTTTAATAGCCCAAATAAATCAAAAATTACACAGATGCGTTCACGGTCTTAATGGATTAAGAAGCTATACCTGTCTGAAGCCCCTGGGCTGGTGCGTTCATGGCAGGGCTATCTTTAGTACTTTCCAAAAGAGCACATTATCCTGATGCATGTTATCCGGCCGGGGAGGAGAGCCATGAAGCACTAGCTGAACGATGGGAGCAGCTAGTGATGGATCATTACTCATTCAAATAAAGGCTTTTACGTAATCTCTTCTGCAAACATACTGTACATGGCTTTTTCCTCTGATGGGTTCCAGGCAGTGGTGGAAGAAGTACAAGTACTCAGATATTTTACTTAAGTAAAAGTAGCAATACCACAATATAACAATACTCTGTTACAAGTAAAAGGCCCGTGTTCAAAATGTTTCTTGAGTAAAAGTACAAACGTATTGGCATCAAAATGTACTTTAAAGGGCAAGACCACTTTGGTAGAGGTTTGGGTTGTGTAGTTACCTTGCCATGATGTAACTCCAAAGGTGGACAAGAAATAAAAAATAATTGCTCCAATGATTAGAAATTGATAATTCAAAATATGCTCCTCATTGACTTACATTGTACGCTGAAACAGCTCTCAAAGTCACTCTTTTAGCATATAAACGAACACAAACAAAATTGATTCAGACAATATAGAACATCACCAAACCCAGTACTGTTTGTTTTTTGAATAAAAATGTTAACTTCCTGTTGATTTTGCTGTTTTTATTAGGAAGAAAACCCGGACTGGATCTGCGGATCCGGATCTTCAAATAGTAAAATCAACAGGAAGTTGACATTTTTATTTAAAAAAAAAACAGTACTGGGTTTGGTGATGTTCTATATTGTCTGAATCATCTTTGTTTGTGTTCTTTTATGTGCTAAAAGAGTGAGTTTGAGAGCTGTTTTACCATACAATGTAAGTCAATGAGGAGCATATTTTGAATTATCAATTTCTAATCGATGGAGTAATTATTTTAGATTTCTTGTCCACCTTTGTAGTTACATCATGGCAAGGTAACTACACAACCCAAACCTCTACCAAAGTGGTCTTGCCCTTTAAGTATCAAAAGTAAAAGTACCCAAATGTTTGAAAATAGCAGATCTACAAGCTCACAACACTTCGCGATGTGACGCGTTGTGAGCTTGTAGATCTGCTATTTTCAAATAGCCTATATATAAAACGGGGCTAAAGTGGTTAATGTATGTTTTATAATATAATAATACAAATCTACAAAATAACTAGTAACTAAAGTTTTCAAATAATTGTAGTGGAGTAAAAGTACAATATTTGCCTCTGAGATGTAGTGGAGTAGAAGTAAAAGTATTGAACATTGGAAATACTCAAATAAAGTAAAGTACCTCAAAATTGACTAAATAGTTACTTTACATCACTGGTTACGGGATACAAATTGAACGGCCACCTCACAGGAAAACAAGATGCTCTGACCGCAAACAAAGCTCTATATTCTCATCATTGCTATAGAGTGTTTGTTCAATAATAACAGGGGTCTCCATGTCTCTCCAGCTCTATTTTCAGGTGGGTTGCCAATCAGGAAATAGAAACCCAATTACTAACTTCACTTTGTGTACTTTGAGTTCCAATTTTGTCTGCTTATAGTGTCATCACTTCCAATTTCACTTATTTACCCTGTACGAGTTCTCTATCCTGATTGGACAATTTTTCAAGTCTAAGTCTAAAAATCACACCCAGTGTGAAGTGGGCGGTGTCTTGCTAGCTAATCACAATACTGAATGGAGTCAACCAATCATGTACAAAAAATAAATAAATTTATTTTATGATGGAAGAAACCATAACTTTAAAAAAAAACTAGTATGTTTTTTTTTAAGTTATGGTTTCTTATATAGGGCTATGCACATGTGTCATGTGACACTGGCCAATCACAGTCCTGAATAGACTGTGATTGGCCAATCACGGTGCAGGGTTAGGCGGGGTACATTTTTGGCCAATCACAGCGCAGGATTTGTTGTACAAATATCCAAAACTCACTTATAGGGGCGGTTTCACCGCCCAAAAAACAGTGCAAATAATAGTGCAATTCATCTTATCATAGTCTTTCATGATTCAGTTCATCTGCACTGACTCAGTTCATCTGTCATATTGACTACCGTCCTTAACCCATTAATACCTGGAACGCATCTGTGTCACTTTAGATGTCTTTGGCTATTCAAAAATAGCAGATATACAAGCTCATAGCACGGAACCGAGTGCCGCGCTATGAACTTGTAGATCTGCTATTTTTGAAAAATCGTGAAAAAAAAAATGTTTAGATTTTTTTCCAAAAACTGTTAGGATCCTCAGGTCTTAAAGGGTTAATGTCCTCGGCAACCAATCGCACAGTGGCAGGGGGAAAAAACTGTTGAAAAAGCATGTTGTGTGGGTGAAGATGGTCTCTGGCCTGCTGTGGTGTCTGAGGTTGTGTCCTGAGTCCCTCCACACGAACAGAGGGTGAGCAGGATGGTGTAGATCCTCAAGGATGCTCTGTGCTCTCCTCCTACAGCGCTGTGTGTAGATTGTGTCCATGGCAGGGAGATTTGATCCAATAATCCTCTCTGCAGTTTTGATGACTCGTTGGAGCGATTTCCTCTCCGCTTGGGTAGTGTTTCCAAACCACACCGTGATACCGCCGGTGAGGATGCTTTCCACCAGTCCTCTGTAGGCCACAGTGAGGGGCTGAGACCTTTCAATTTTAAAATTTGGAAATACTCCAGCAAAGTAAAAGTACCTCAACATTGTACTTACGTACAGTACTTGAGTAAACATACTTAGCGACTTTCCACCACTGCTAGACACACTGGAAAACCTTCCTTTTGGTGGACTGTTTATTTTTTCTACCCCCCCCCCCGTATTTTTCCAGCAGATTGAATCAGGCCTGCGTCAGATCACAGTGACATAGTGTACAAGTACAGAGTGTCTCTCTGTGCTGAAGCAGAGCTATCTGTTTCCCGTGTATCACCACACTAATCTGCCTGCCTCCACAAACCATCTCTCTTTCTCCTCCTCAACACCGGAGAGGAGGAGGAGAAAAATGAGAGAATTCTTCAGCAGACTCTCTCCTCCGGTATACACCATGACTCATGATGCCAGAGCAGAATCAACACAATTCAATTTCAGCTCTTCACTCGGGTGATGGCTGCTCAGGTGGTCATATTGGCAGTGGTGGAAAAAGCACTCACATGTTTACTTAACTCCAGAGTTTACATTAATAAACTCACTCACTGCCAGCTTTTTCGTGTTATTTAACCTTTTCAACTGGTCACAGAAAATGTAGATCCATAATAATCTATTATCAGACTGTGTACACACAAACAGGATCTGTGCACCGTCGCCCAGAGGAAAACAATTCACCCGCGAGGTCAACTCTCCATGTCGAAGGCACGCCGAAAACAGCATATACCGGCAAAATGCACGTCTTTCCCACCTCTCCAACTGGCCAGAGACATACATTATGATCGCGTATCAGACAGTTGGTAAACACAAAGGGGATCACTGATCGTCGTCTAGAGAAATAAATATGTAACTGGAGCTGTCCCTTCATGTGTTAGACCATGTTGAAAATAGGATGTCTCGCGAACTAAAGGGGAAAAAAAGTCAACCCAAAAGATATAAGCATATCCAGGAAACCAATAAACAGGAGGTGGACGGAGCAGGAAATATCATCAAGGACATTTACCATCCCAGCCATAATCTGTTCAAACCGCTGCCGCATCCACGGCCAGGCAAACGGTATAGGAGCCTGGCGAGCAGTACCACCAGATTATTGAACAGTTTTTACCCAGCAGCAATCCGGCTGCTGAACAGAAACTAAGTCTAGTGACACTGCACAGACTGAACTGTGAAATGTGCTTTACACTTTCATGACTTTTTTCTATGCACTCACTCACTTTATTGTATATGTAGATTAGTCATATTATGCACTTATGCTTCTCCCCTCTCTCTATGAGATGACTATCTATCTTTTTAACTGCAATGATGAGCCTGCACAACCAAGAATGTCACCCACTTACTTGTAATGTGACAATAAAGATTGATTCTGATTCTGTCTTGTCTGTATTTTCTATAATTTTTTTAAAATGCTGACCCTGGGAGCTGAGCTCCAAAATGTCCCATGCACTTCTGAAAATGGCCAATAAAGTATATTCTATTCTAACAGGCTTCCAGACTGAGATGGCATCATGCCACCTTCTGAACAGGGTTTCAGCACACCTGAACCATCTGTTTGCTCCAGACTGTTGGCACGTTGGCTCGCCTGGCATGAGTCTACTGTATACTCCACCATACCGTTGGCATACCTGGCATAGAGTCTAGGCGCTCCTACCGACTCCTGGCCGGGCTCCTCCTCCGTCTCACCAGGTCCAGGACCTGAGCGTTGCACCAGACTCCCCTGCTCCAACATTTCATTCTGGTGTGATGGTGTCAATTGGCCCGTGGTGGTACTGCGGCTTGCTTGAATGGCCCTCCTAAAGGCCTCACCGTGGATTTGTTGGGCTTCTTCCTCACGGAAGACACAGACTGGGGCGCCAACCCAAACTGCTCCCGGATGCCGTCTACATTCCGGCTGTCACCCGTCTCTCCAGTGGTCACCAATCTATTCCTGGGTGTCACGTAGTCTATAAATTCCTATGAGCCACTATAAATAGAATAACTATAACGAAAAAACATCACATGGATGCACCTGGGACGTATCATCAGTCTTGTAGCCTGGGGTCATAGGATGTTTCGGTCATAGGATGTTTTGAAACATACATTAACCACTTTAGCCCTATTTTATACCTAGGCTATTTGAAAACAGCAGATCTACAAGCTCACAACAGGACGCGTTGTGACCTTGTAGATCTGATATTTTCAAACATTTTAGTACTTTCACTCTTGGTACTTTAAGTATATTTTGATGCCAAAACTTAAGTACTTTTACTAAAGTAACATTTTGAGCACAGGCATTTTGCTAGTATTTTTATATTCTGGTATTTCTACTTATATCTGAGTACTTCTTTCACCACTGGCATCATGCCACCTGAACATGCTTCTGCACGCCTGAACCACCTGCTCCAGACTCACGCCTGGCATGAGTCTACTGTCTACTCCACCAGACCGTTGGCATACCTGGCGTCTAGCGGAGCTTCTACAGTGGCCGGGCACTGCTGAACACTTGGGACACAGTTTCAATTAACAGCTAAGCTGTTGGCACATTATGAATAATAGTGTGATGTATGCATAGGCACCCATTCTGTCGGTGCTCCGGAGCCAGAGCACCCATGGGGAAACCGAGCACCCCTTGGGGAATGTGCCAGTTTGGCGGTTAACCCATTGAGACCTGAAGCCGATTCTACATGTCTCCTAAATCTCAACAGTATTCTGAAAAACATATGTTTCTATATCAGTGGTGCTCAATCTTTTTCATGTCAAGGACCCCCATCAAAATATTTTGTTCCAGGGACCCCCCAGAAGCAAATATTTTAGTTAAAAATGTTCGCTTTAAAAATATATATATTCAAAGATTTGCACACATTTTCATAATTTTTCAAAAATAGCAGATCTACAAGCTCGTAGCGCGGCACTCGGTGCCGCGCTACGAGCTTGTATATCTGCTATTTTTGAATAGCCCAAAGTGTAAAATAATGCTTTTTAGCTCAAATCTAAAAATGACACAGTTCTAGGTCTTAATGGGTTAATGTGTAATGCTTTGTAACGCGCTGTAGTCATGATGTCCCTGTGTGTGTGTGTGTGTGTGTGTGTGTGTGTGTGTGTGTGTGTGTGTGTGTGTGTGTGTGTGTGTCTTTGCTGCTAAAGTTCTCAAATTCTGCCCGAACCCGACACAACCTTTTCGGGCCGGGCCCAAAATCTATGCTAATTAGTCGGGTCGGGCCGAGCCTCGGGTTCCCTGAAGACAAAGAAAAAAATTGATTACCCCCAAAAAAGAAATCAACTGCCCCTCGCGGCCTAGCGGTAAGGCCGACGGAAATGGCAGTGGGTGTGTTGGATGCAACTCAAAGTGAACCTTACTCAGGTATATAGTTCGTCGCCGTCCGACCTTCCTAGCCTGTGTTATTAAAGAAAAACGGGCGACAATGGCCAAAACTCAAATTGAAAATCGGCGAAAGGGGCCGTTTTCAAGATGTTTTGGCCATTATCTCTGGAACAGAAGGTCCAATCTGCTCAGTTCAAAGCTTGTTGGATGTGTGACATTGAGGACATTAGGCACACAACGTATGGTAATTATTCGGGCCGGCCCAGTTAGGGCCAGGCCTAAATTTCCAGGCACGTTGAGAACTGTCCTACCTTCATGCTTGGAGGTGCGGTGCGTGGTGGTGAAGGAGGACATTCTCCCAGGGGGACGTTGGAGATGGTCAGCAGCTCCTGTTTCCTGTGAACACATGAAAACAGAGAAGAGTTGGTTTCTAACAATGTTTGGTTCCACATGACACAGAGTAGAGTTCTGGTCTCTGGAGCCAGACTGTTGACTCACACAATGTTCTACATGCTTCCGTCATACAGTCTGTGAAAACGGAAGAGCTGAAAATGATCCAGTCACGTAAATGTGTCCTACTATTTCTACCTGCCTCAAAAAAAAATATTCAGATGTGGTTTCAGATTCGTGTGTGTGTGTGTGTGTGTGTGTGTGTGTGTGTGTGTGTGCGTGCGTGCGTGCGTGCGTGCGTGCGTGCGTGCGTGCGTGCGTGCGTGCGGGGGGGTTTCAGAACAGTGTGGTGTGTGCTACCGTGTTACGCTATATACCTAGTGTGACCTACAGAACATTTTCGTAGCCAAGTGTAACCATCCAGAAAACGTCCGAGGAAGCATATCTGATAAGCAGGAAGAGGGGCTGGGGGGGGGGGGGCAGCAAGAATGTAGACTTAAGTTCAAATAGCCTTTTTCATGTGATAATGTGGTGTCTGAGGTGAAGGCTTATGTGTTAATGCCGAACGAGCTAACGCCGGTTGCTTGTTTCTCTACCTGGCAACACCGAGTTGCCAGGTTCTGGGAGAGAAACAAGCAACCAGCGTTAGCTCGTTCGGCATTAGCGTCAGCTTCTCATGGACTTTCAGTGCATGTTTGAGTATCATGAGACTCTACAATGAGCAGTAGTAGAGAAAAAAATAACTTTGCATCGGTTATAATAGACGAATTTCACTCATGCACGCGCTCCCATTATGCCAACGGAGGGGGTCGGAAAAATGACGACAGGGGAATCGCTGGAAAAACTCAACGCCACTTTCTACGTCGGTGAGTGACTAACGACACATCAAAGATAACACTTAAAATGTCCGGATCTCTCCTTTAACAATAGAGCGGTTATTGCATTCGGCGACCACACGCACGACATACGCACGCATGTGCACGTGTCGTGCGTGTGGGGGGGGAATAATTATAGTATGCCCTGGTAAAAAACCTAGAACACACCACTGTTTCAGAAGGACACTAGTGAGTGTCCCTCAGCTCCCATAAGCCCTTCCTCTGGTGACTCCTCAACATCTGCTGACATTAATGTGCAGTCATGCTACCAGAGAGAGAGAGAGAGAGAGAGAGAGAGAGAGAGAGAGAGAGAGAGAGAGAGAGAGAGAGAGATACAGACAGACCGAGAGTGACAGCTGTGTGTGTGTGTGTGTGTGTGTGTGTGTGTGTGTGTGTGTGTGTGTGTGTGTGTGTGTGTGTGTGTGTGTGTGTGTGTGTGTGTGTGTGTGTGTGTGTGTGTGTGTGTGTGTGTGTGTGTGTGTGTGTGTAGTGTCATTAATGTGTAGTCATGCTCTCTCTCTCAGGTAGCAGAGAGAGGATGCTCAATGGGTCCATGAGGACTCTCCTAAATCCTCTCCTAACAGAATCAGAATCAGAATCAGTTTTATTGTCACATCACAGGTTTACAAGGTAAAAAAGTGGGTGAAATTCTTTTTTGTACATCGTTCCCATCGCAACGTTAGTTTCCATAGAAAGAAGAGGGGGGGGGGGAGAAGAAGAGGGTGGGGGGCAGGTGGGAAGGAGATCAAAAACAGAGAGCAACAGAAGGCCAGACAAGTTATCTACATATTTACAAATTACCTGAGATAATAAAAAAACTAAAAAACTAAACTAAGGTGCCTGAGCATAGCAGCAATGTATTGTATACTGTGCATGTTATACTTATACTGTGCATGATAGACAAAGGACGTTAAGGTGCTTAGAGGAAAAGGAGCACAATAAAAAGACCCAAAAAAAGTCAGTGCGTTATACAAGGGATTAAGGTGCAAAAGGTCAGTGCGTGTCCACCTAGAGTGGACTGACCCTAGTATAATCCGCATGTAGCTCCATGAGGGAGTGCAACAAAAGTCATTTGTACCTGGTGTAGTCCACAGGTGTGTCCGAGGGGGGGGCTAAAGTCCAAGTAATTGTCCCTGGTATAATCCACAGGTGTGTTCAGGAAGAGCCAGAAAAGTCTGCGCCGCCTGCTGTCAGGCTGCTGAACTCATCCAGGCTTATGCCCCATTCAGCATTCTGACAGCAGTTGGATTGAAACTACACCAAAATCTGGTGGTGGAACTCTTGATACTGCGGTAGAGCCCCTTGCCCGGTCGCGGTCGTTGTAGGGGGTTGAACAGTCTGTGACTTGGGTGGTGCTTGTCCTTGATGATGCGCTTGGCTTTGACCACGCACCGCTTTTTGTACAGTTCCTGGAGCGCTGGGAGCTCGATTCCCATTATCCGCTCTGCCGATCGCACTACTCGTTGTAGGCTGACCTTTTCTCGGGCAGTGCAGTTCCCGTACCAGGCCGTGACACAGCCTGTTAGGATGCCTTCAACAGAACTGTTGTAGTACAGCCTGAGGATGCGACGTCCTACTCCGAGCTTCTTCAGGCGGCGGAGCCAGTACAGTCGCTGCTGAGCCTTTTTCCTCACGTGTGTGGAGTGCGTCTCCCATTTGAGGTCCTCCTCGATGTGTACTCCGAGGAACTTGAACTCGCTGACCCTTTCCACTGCAGCACCGTCGATGAGGATGGGCGCATGGTCTCTCCGCGGCCTCCTGAAGTCCACGATCAGTTCTTTGGTCTTGTCGACGTTAAGAGAGAGGTTGTTCTCACGACACCAGTGTGCCAGTGATTTGATCTCCTCTCTGTAGTCAGACTCGTCGTTGTTGACGATTCGGCCTATCACTGTCGTGTCGTCCGCGTACTTTATGATGGTGTTGGAGACGTGTGTGGCTATGCAGTCATACGTGTACAGGGAGTAGAGGAGAGGGCTCAGCACGCATCCCTGGGGTGCTCCGGTGTTGAGGGTCAGGGGGTCGGATGTGATGCTGCCCATTCTCACCACCTGATGTCGGTTGGACAAGAAGTCCTGTATCCAGTCGCACATGCTTGGGTGTAGCCCTAGGTGTCTGAGCTTTTTGTCAAGTATTGCTGGGACAATGGTGTTGAATGCTGAGCTGTAGTCCACGAACAGCATACGTACATATTTGTCCTTCAGCAGCTTGTTGTCCATGTGCGAGAGGACGGTGTGGAGAGCCATGGCAATAGCGTCGTCGGTGGATCTGTTTTTGCGGTATGCATACTGCCACGGATCCAGCGAGGCAGGTAGCGTGGAGCTGATGTATTCCCTCACCAGTTTCTCGAAACACTTGCTGACGATCGGGGTGAGAGCAACAGGTCTCCAGTCGTTCAGGCATGTCACTTTGGCCTTTTTGGGAATGGGCACAATGGTTGACATTTTGAACCCTGCAGGGACCACAGCCAGGGAGAGGGAGAGGTTAAAGATGTCAGCGAAGACACCCGCCAGCTGGTCTGCACATGTCTTAAGGACCCGGCCTGGAATCCCATCAGGTCCGGCTGCCTTGTGGATGTTGACCCGTGTGAAGGCTGTACGCACTTCTCTCTCCGAGATGGTTAGAGGAGGGTTCTCCTCTGCTGGTGCTGCTGATGGCCCTGCTTGGCTGCCGCGGTTGGAGCTGATCTCAAACCGGCCGTAGAAAGTGTTCAGTTCGTTGGGGAGGGAGGCAGGCGGGTTCACCTCGCTTCTGGTTCTTGTTTTGCAGTCTGTCAAGGTGTGTACTGCCTGCCATGTGCTCCTGATGTCGCCACTGCTGAGTTTGTCTTGCATCTTTTTTGTGTAGGCCTTTTTCGCCTTCCTGATGGCGCTGTTTAGGGCCGCGCGCGTCGTGTTGCGCGTTTCCACGTCGCCAGATTTGAAACCAGCGTCCCGTTCATGCAGATGTGCACGTACTCCGCTGTCCATCCATGGTTTCTGATTGGGATAGATCCGAACTGTCTTTTTTGGGACTATGTCATCTATGCACTTGCTGATAAAGCCAGTGACTGAGTCTGAGAGTTCGTTGATGTTATTCCCAGCGGCGTTCTTAAACATCCCCCAGTCAGTCTGGTAGAAGCAGGATTGTAGCATAGCGTCTGTGTCCTCAGACCAGATTCGGATTTCCTTCTCAACGACCGGCTCCCTTTTTAGCCTCTGTTTGTAGGCAGGTAGCAGCTGGATGGCGTCGTGGTCAGAGCTTCCTAGCGGTGGGCGGCGGAGAGCTTTGTATCCATCCTTGAAGGGCGTGTAGCAGTGGTCAAGAATATTGTCACCACGGGTACTGCAGGCGACATGCTGGTGGAATTTGGGAAAGACCTTTTTTAAGTCTGTCCGGTTGAAGTCGCCTAGGCAGATGACTGCGCAGTCCGGGTGGCGATTTTCTTGTGCACTGATCGCCTGGTGTAATTCCCTCATAGCTGTGTCCTTATTAGCTCCAGGATGAATGTAAACAACGGCTACAATCACGATGCTGAAGTCGCGTGGTAGGTAGAAAGGACGGCAGGCTATGATTAAAAGTTCAAGGTCTGGTGAGCAGTGACTGTCTAGGATTTTAACATCTTTGCACCAGTTGTTGTTGATCAAGGCACAAACTCCCCCCCCACGTTGCTTACCGCTCAGTACAGGATCTCTGTCCTTCCTATACGCGGTGAAGCCAGGAGGAGTGATAGAAGAATCAGATGCTAACTCCGTTAGCCACGTCTCTGTTAGCACAACAATACTAGTCCTCCTCGTCTCTGCGTTGTATTTAACGCGCGCCAGTAAGTCGTCCATAGTGGTCACTGTTCTTGATTCACACAGAGATCTAACGTTCGCTAGCAGGATTGAAGGCAGTGCAGGTTTATATCCACGTTTTGTTGTTCTTACGAGAACTCCCGCACTAGTGCCTCTTCGCCACGGTCTTTTTCGTCGGGGGTTTGTTGATCCAGCCGGAACAAAGGGGACCCCACCCCCCACCCAGCCGAGTGGAAGGTTTTCAGCAAAAAAGTCCGGAATTCTGTGTGTAATCGCTGTGCTAATGTCCATAAGTGCTTGTCTGTCATAACTCCTTAGACACGCGACGGTGAATAACACCTCTCTCTAGGACACTAGGACTTCCTCCCAGCACATTAATACAGACCCGCCTGGAGCCCTCAATAAAGAAGTAGCCTACAATTTACGGAATCTGGGTTATGGGCGTGCGTGAGTCTGTCTGTCAGTCACACTGTCCTGGGAACGCATCTGTGTCATTTTAATTTTAATTTCTTTGGCTATTCAAAAATAGCAGATATTTGACAAGTGTTCGCTCTAATAAATGTATATTCAAAGATTTGCACACATTTTCAAGATTCTTCAAAAATAGCAGATATACAAGCTCATAGCTATGAACTTGTAGATCTGCTATTTTTGAATAGCCAAATAAATCTTTTGAGGTATTAAAAAGGTATTAAAAGTCCTTAAATTGTCACTACGCTGTCATGTGAGGTGTGGGGACTCCCTCTGGAGGTCCTGACCCACAGGTTGAGAGCCTCTGCTCTATAGGCTCCGGGCTCCGGGCTCCAGGTGTACAGAACACAGTAGAAAGCAGTCTGCAGTCTCCAGGTGCCTGGCAACATAATTATTACTGAGTCACGGAGGAGACTTGCTGAGTCACAGCCTTTAGACTAGATAGTAGCTGTATAAAGCTTATAGCCTCTAGACTACATAGGGGTGTAACGATACATGAATGCTCTATCTATTGAATTAAATAAGTGCAATCCGGGCTGTCTTATAGCTAGGTAACTCTATCATCAATCACCTTATGTACGCTGATGACCTGGTCGTTCTAAGTCAATACAGTGGAGGGTTACAGCATCTATTGAAAGTTTGCTCAAATTATGGCAATGATCATGACATAATTTATAATGCAAAAAAGAGTAGTGTCATGATAGTGAGAAGCCATGAGGACAAGAAAGTCTATCTGTGTGCCATTAAATCAAGTACCTTGGCCACATTTTTACTGACAATCTCCATGATGATAGAGATATCTCTAGGCAGTGCCGCATACTTTATGCCCAGGCCAATATGCTGCTTCGCAGGTTCAGTATGTGTTCAGATCCTGTCAAGTGTGCACTTTTTAAAGCATTCTGCACTCCCATGTATACAGCTTTCCTGTGGTGCACATACAAGAAGGGTAGTATGCGGAGGCTTAAGGTGGCATACAATGATGCCGTGAGGATTCTACTTCAAGTCCCTAGAGGGCATGGTGTCAGCCACTTATTTGTAACATGTAATGTAATAAATGTAAAATGATGTATTTTTTGGAAAACATTTTCAGGACTAGCTGAAAGATGTGGGAATTATGTGGAGTTGGGAGGATGAGGATCTCATCTGTGTAATAGTGTAGGACGAGCAGTGGTTTCAAACTGATTAAGTGGAAATGGAGTATTGGGTGGGATTGAATCATCAGGAATGGAAGATGGTATTTGGAGGCTGAATGGTCTCAATCTTGTTTATGAAAAACGTTAGGAAATCTTCCGGAGACGGATCAATGTGTGTATAATAGCTGGGGGTAAAATGACAGAGTTGATTATTTTTGAATAGCGTCCTGCAGGGTTATTGCTGTTATTGAAGATGATGTTTGAGGAGTAATTAGGTTTGTCTTGTTTTACAGCCATGCTGATATTATCTCACCATCAGCTCCTTGAGGCCCAGTGAGAGATGAGCAGTGGTGTAAAGTAACTAAGTACATTTACTCAAGTACTGTACTTAAGTACAATTTTGAGGTATTTTTTTTACTTTACTGGAGTACTTCCAATCTATAGTACTTGTACATCTACTCCACTACATCTTAGAGGCAAATTGTATACTTTCACTCCACTACAATTATTATTTTATTTTTTACTTTTTTTTTAAATACATTTAGAGTAGCCAATAATTTTTTTACCCCTTTTTCTCCCCAATTTAGTCGTTATGGCAATTAATTTCTCCCCACACACCTTTCTGTGTCACTGCTGTCATGTCCTACTGACTCACCTGTCAGTGAGGAGCCCCCACCAAGGAGAACGTAGAACCTACTCCCAGTGGTGGAAAGTAACTAAGTACATTTACTTAAGTACTGTACTTAAGTACAATGTTGAGGTATTTGTACTTTACTTGAGTATTTCCAATTTCCAATACTTTTACTTCTACTCCACTACATCTCAGAGGCAAATATTGTACTTTTACTCCACTACAATTACTTGAAAACTTTAGTTACTAGTTACTTTTCATATATAAATTATGATATTATGAAACATACATGAACCACTTTAGCCCTATTTTATACCTAGGCTATTTGAAAATAGCCGATCTACAAGCTCACAACGCGTCGCGATGCGACGCGTTGTGAGCTTGTAGATCTGCTATTTTCAAATATTTAGTACTTTTACTTTTGGTACTTTAAGTACATTTTGATGCCAATACTTTTGTACTTTTACTCAAGTAATTTTTTAATTCTGGACTTTTACTTGTAACAGAGTATTTTTATATTGCAGTATTGGTACTTTTACTTAAGTAAAGAATTTGAGTACTTCTTCCACCACTGCTCCCGCCCAACACGTGCCGCCCGTACGTGCAATGACTGATATCCCCCTCCCCCGCCCGGCTTCCCTGTTCGTGTAGACGCTCGACAAAGCCGGATGCACCCTGGTGGATTCGAACCCACCAGGTCCGTGGTGGTGGGCAGGGACTTTACCACTGCTCCACCCGAGCGCCCTCCACGACAATTATTTCAAAACTTTAGGTACTAGTTAATTTGTAGATTTTCATTATTATTATTACAAAACATACATTAACCCATTAAGACCTAGAACTGTGTCATTTTAAAATTTGAGCTAAAAAGCATTATTTTACACTTTGGGCTATTCAAAAATAGCAGATATACAAGCTCATAGCGCGGCACCGAGTGCCGCGCTACGAGCTTGTAGATCTGCTATTTTTTTTAAATCGTGAAAATGTGTGCAAATCTTTGAATATATATATTTTTTAAAGCGAACATTTTTAACTCAAATTTTTGCTTCTGGGGGGTCCCTGGAACAACATATTTTGATGGGGGTCCGTGGCCAAATACATATAATTTTGGGGGTCCTTGACATGAAAAAGACTCTGATATAGAAACATACGTTTTTCAGAATACTGTTGATATTTAGGAGACATGTAGAATCGGCTTCAGGTCTCAATGGGTTAACCACTTCAGCCCTATATACATTTCGGCCATTTGAAAATAGCAGATCTACAAGCTCACAATGCGTCGCGATGCAACACATTGTGAGCTTGTAGATCTGCCCAGTAATGAGTACTCCAGTTTTCTCTCTCTCTCACTCTCACTCTCTCTCTCTCTCTCTCTCTCTCTCTCTCTCATATAAACTTTATAGGTTGATGGAGAGACAGAGGAAGGTGGAAAGTCTGGATCACACATCACCATCACAGCCCAAAACATCAGCTCCCAAACACCCAAACCCAAACACCAGACCTGAGCCAGACCAAGCTCAGCTGAGCCAGACCGAGCCGGGCCAAGTCCCTCTCATTCCATGCCTGGTCCAGAACCAACACAAGGCCCACTGTTTCCATGCAATCAGCATTTGCACTAGTGTCTGCACATCGATAATGAAGTTATTTGTGTGTCTGTGTGTGCGTTCGTGCGTGCGTGCGTGCGTGTGCACGCGAGCAGTGGTGGAAAAAGTACTCAAATGTTTTACTTTAAGTAAAAGTATCAATACTGCAGTGTAGAAATACTCTGTTACAAGTAAAAAGTCCAGTAATCAAAATTTACTCGAGTAAAAGTACAAAAGTGTTGGCACCGAAATATACTTACAGTACCCAAGGTAAAAGTACTCATTGTGCAGAATGTCCCATTTCACAAGTTCAAAATGTATACAAATCTTTTGAAAATAGCAGATCTACAAGCTCACAATACGTTGCATCGCGACACATTGTGAGACATATTTTCAAAAGGTCGAAATATATAGAGAGCTGAAGTGGTTAATGTATGTTTCGTGATAATAATCTAAATCTATAAAGTAACTAAAGTTGTAAAATAATTGTAGTGGAGTAAAAGTACCATATTTGCCTCTGAGATGTTGTTGTGGAGTAGAAGTAAAATTGTTGAAAAAGGGAAATACTACAGTAAAGTAAAAAAAATCCTCAAAAGTGTACTTAAGTACAGTACTTGAGTAAATGCACTTACACGTACATTACACCACTGCACGCAAGTATAGTTTTTCCTTGTTCCTCCCAAGAAAAATTATTGTTTTATGGTTGAAAATTTGATTTCTACAAGTTCTGCGCTGCGACACATGAGCTTGTAGATCTGCTGTTTGTCAGCTTTAGGGTTACGTTTAAAAAAGTAACCCTAAAAAATTGCCTTCTTAAAATGTTAATGTCCTCACAAGTAGGCCTATAGTAATACAAACGTGTGTGTGTGTGTGTGTGTGTGTGAGAGAGAGAGAGAGTGAATACACACAGGGAAAATGGGGATCTTTGAAATTAAAAAGGCTGCTGAATCCACGCACGCACGCACGCACGCACGCACGCACAGTCCATTAGTCTGAACAGCTGGAGGTCTGTTGCCTGCTACACGACCTTTAATACATCTTTATCTTGTGAATAATAATTAATTTACAACCGCATAATGTGTGTGCGTGTGCGTGTTTGTGTGAGAGTGCGTGTGCGTGTGTGTGTGTGTGTGTGTGTGTAGACAGGATGAGATACGATAAGATGTAAGTGTGTTGATGTACTGTATGCACAAGTCTTAAATAGATGCATGCGTTATTATTGTCTGAAAAGCCTATCTGTAAGGGAAGTACATTACAATATGGAGATGATGTCACCGTTTACATGGACATGTACTGAGAGAGAGAGAGAGAGAGAGAGAGAGAGAGAGAGCGAGAGAGAGAGAGAGAGAGAGGGGTTGGGGGGATAAGGTTAGTGCTTTCATTTTCTCGTTCTATTCATACCGTAAGTCAATATCAATTTGTTTCCGTAAAGCAATTCAAGGCTCAATCTCTCAAGGTTGACTTAGTCTGTAAAATATCTTCTTCTCAGACAAACCGTTTGGGTTATTAAAGAATCACTTCTGTCTCACAGCTCACAGTATACTGCTGTACACGGCTCCGTTAGACATTAAGCCAAGTCAAGCCAAGACATTAAGCCAGGTGGCAAGGCCACTTGGCTTTTGGTTGTTTTTGAGGGCAAAAAAGCAGGCAGGAAGGCTGCCAAACAAAATAAAATATTTTAAATTGACGATTTTTTTTTTATTGATTTAAGAAAAAAAGGTTTGTTATCATGTACTTACAAAGTATCAATGTTTGTAAAAAAATTAATTCACACATGCTCAGCCAGGACTAATCGGAGTCAAACTAGACTCATTTGAAGATAGGTACGTGGCAGTGTTGATTTTGACAGCAAATTTTGATTCAGTTTTAGTCATAGTCTTTTGAATAAAATTCCATTTAGTATTAGTCATATTTTAGTCACCAGATTTTTTTTGTATTTGTCTAGTTTTAGTCGACTAAATATAAGATTATAGTCGACTAAATCTACAGTTGATTTAGTCGACTAAAATGTTTTGTCGGTGCCTTGATGGCGTCATAATGGCTGATTTTACAAGCTCACAACGCGTCGCAGCGCGACGCGTTGTGAGCTTGTAGATCTGCTATTTTCAGAGTGCCACCCCTGAGCGCAACCAAGCATAAAATAACTAGTCTTAGTTCTACTGGATCTCTTCTCCACTAGTCCCTCCCCAACATTTCAGTTTAGTTTTTATTTGCTGACGAAATTGTCAGTAGCTTAGTTTTTATTTAGTTTTTATCAGTGAAAAAAGGTAGTCGTATTTTTTTTTCGTCATATTTTTAGTCGACGAAATCAAACCCTAGTACGTGGGTAAGAATTGAAAACACACTGGCGTCTAAAAAAGCATATTGACAGGAAAGAGGCAGAGGCAGGGGCAGTGTGTGGGCGGGGCTTCAAGGCCACTGTGGCCTCGGGTCATAGAATTGTTTTGAGAGGCAGAAGGCCCGACTGAAGGCCAACGGCGGCCAAGTCATCCTTGGCTTAGATCAATAGAACTAACATAGTACACCCAGTGGCGGCCTTTGCTATGTTTCACCCGTTTCAATTGAAACGGGCCCCGAACCTCCAGACCCCCCCCCCAAAAAAAAGTATTACATTTTTTTGACTCACATCCCAGTCCGGGGCCCGCCTCCGGCTGGCCGACGTCCAAGAATTTCATGCAAGAAGAGGATGTAGATCTTATTAAATCAGGGCTCAGCTCAAGTGAATCAGTGAGTTGATTTAGCTGTCTGTCCATGGTGGAAGTGCAAATAGTCTAATTAATTTAGTTAAAAAATACATCATTATGGATTATGGAAGCAAACCAACTTCATTAAAAAAAAAAAAAAAAAAAAAGGGCCCCCAGATCATTATGGCCGCCCCTGAGTACACTTTAACTCTTTCAAAGTTTAGTGAAAACACTCGAAAATCGCTGGCAGTGGCTTAGCAAACGGTTTTATTTCTGGCAGTCAAAGAGTTATTCTTCTTCTTCTTATTTATCGGGAACACATTTTTCAAGATTTCCTTTCTTTTTTTTATGACATATTTTTTTCATATCAATGTTAAATTATCATTACAATTTTAGTGTTTTGTCAATGATTTGGAGGCCCAACTTGCAGTACCCTCGCGGCCCAGCAGTGGGGGGGCCCTCTGGCCCACACACAGGTTGTAAGAATCAAAGTCGGCCTCTTATCTGTAGCCCCGCCTCTAACGAGACAGTCTGCCAACGCCTGTCAGCAGAGTGAAGAGACAAGCATGGTGTCATGACAGACTGAAGAGACAATGGTGTCATGACAGAGTGAAGAGACAAGCATGGTGTCATGACAGAGTGAAGAGACAAGCATGGTGTCATGACAGACTGAAGAGACAAGCATGGTGTCATGACAGACTGAAGAGAAGCATGGTGTCATGACAGAGTGAAGAGACAAGCATGGTGTCATGACAGAGTGAAGAGACAAGCATGGTGTCATGACAGACTGAAGAGACAAGCATGGTGTCATGACAGAGTGAAGAGACAAGCATGGTGTCATGACAGAGTGAAGAGACAAGCATGGTGTCATGACAGAGTGAAGAGACAAGCATGGTGTCATGACAGACTGAAGAGAAGCATGGTGTCATGACAGACTGAAGAGAAGCATGGTGTCATGACAGAGTGAAGAGACAAGCATGGTGTCATGACAGACTGAAGAGAAGCATGGTGTCATGACAGACTGAAGAGACAAGCATGGTGTCATGGTGACATTGAAAGGTTTTTTCTCTGATAGCACTCTTGAAAGGCCATCTGCATCACATTGCAACAGTGTTGTCCTTTAACCCATTAAGACCGGGACCGCATCTGTGTCGTTCTAAGATTCCTTTGGCTATTCCAAAAATTGCAGATCTACAAGGCGAGTGCTGCACTATGAGCTTGTAGATCAATTTTTTTTTTGTGGAAAAAATTTGCAGATCTTTGAATATATATATATGTTTTAAAGCGAACATTTTTAACTCCGATCTGTGCTTCTGGGGGTCCCTGGAAATAAATATTTTGAGATGGGGGTTTAAAAAAAAAAAAAAAGGATTTAGAAGACATTTGTAGAATCCCCCAGAAGCAAAGATTTGAGTTACAAATGCTCGCTTTATATATATTTTAAAAAATTCGCACATTTTACGATTCTTTAAAAAAAATAGCAGATCTACAAGCTCGTAGCGCGGCACTCTACGAGCTTGTAGATCTGCATTTTTTTGGGGAAATCTTGAAAATGTGTGCAAAACATTACAAATGTCTCCTAAATCCTAACAGTTTTCTGAAAAAAACGTATGTGGCTATAATATCAGTGGTTCTCAAACTTTTTCATGTCAAGGACCCCCAAAATAATATGTATTTGGCCGCCGTCCCCCATCAAAAGAAGTTGTTCCAGGGACCCCCCAGAAGCAAAGATTTGAGTTAACAATGTTGTTTCAAAAAATATATATATTCAAAGATTTGCAAAAAATATGTTCAAGATTTTTCAAAAAACAGCAGATCTACAAGCTCATAGCGCGGCCGCGCAATGATCTTGTAGATCTGCTATTTTTGAATAGCCCCAAGTATAACATAATGGTTGTAGCTAAAAATCTAAAATGACACAGTATTGAAACGTTTTAACTTTTTAAATGTGACAAAATGGGCAATTTATAATGACTATACACTTTTACATTGCTACTGTAAGTATAGTTTGATGTGAATACATGTGTTGTTTTACTCAAGTAACACCTTGCATACCGGCCTTTTACTTGTAGCAGAGTATTTCTACAGTGGTGGTATTAATACTTTTACCTGAGTAAAATAAATCTGAGTACTTCATATCCACCCCTCTCTCTATGTTTCCATCCCTTCATTATCACTCTGTTTTCTTTTCCCTCTTCAACCTCAATCGCCCTGTCCTTCATCTCACACAGCCTTGTTACTCTCCCTAGTGAAAACATTTGTGATTAGCAGCTGTCTGAGACCACAAGTAGATGTGCACGCACGCACGCACGCACACACACACACACACACACACACACACACACACACACACACACACACACACACACACACACACACACACACACACACACACACACACACACACACACACACACACACACACACACACACACACACACACACACACACACACACACACACACACACACGTGCAAGTGTGCAAGTGTTGCATTGTGACACTGAAGTTTAATTTGTGCACATGCATGCATTTATTCTCTCACTCTCTCTCTAATGTAGTGGAGTCAAACGTACAAAAACTACAAATACTCAAGTAAAGTACAAATACTGTGGTGTGTGAATGTGTGATAAAGGGTGAATGTAATGCTTAGGATAAAGGTGTGGTCACACAGGAAGCGTGTTGTGAGACACTTGAAGCTGCCAGCTGCCATCAGACATGAGGGATTAAGGAGAGACACGAGGGGGGCGAAACAAAGGCTTTAAAAGCCAATCATTATGTTGTTGACGTCCATTCTGACATTTACATTTTCCTCAGGCTTGGATTCAAAGCCTGATTGCCATTTTTTTGTCCCCACATTGTGACAACAATACACACAGAATACAACATGGCATGCATGCACAGCGTCAGAACCTCTCCCCCAATTGTTCATATCAGTCTGTTATAGCGCCACCAGGAGGCCGATTTTTGCTAAACTTTTTTTTTATTATTACTCCTACACATTGTCCTAACAACACACAAATCGGTACACAGTATCTCTATAGTCACGTGATCAAGACAGATTTGTGAGATTTTTCATATTCCATCCTTATTGGCTAAGATTTGCTTCCATAGACTGCTGCAGGAGTGGCCTGTTTTGTACAAAATGTCTCGAATCACTAACGCAGCGTCCGATTGCAGTGACATTTTGCACACACATCCCCACTAGGCCAAGGAAGAAATGCCACAGAATCCAGGGAAAAAAGGTGTTGATTATGACCAACAGTTCAAGAGTTACAGGCCAAAATGTGAATCTGCCTGTTATAGCGCCACCGTTAGGCTGATTTGAAAATTGTAGGGTGGTATTTCTTCCTTGGCCCAGTGGGGATGTGCGTAGATAGAGTCACGGAAATTAATATGGAGATATAAACCATTTAAGCCCTGCCTCCTACTTTGGCTAAAATAAAATGGCCGACCTACAAGCTGCCCCTCCACAACGCACCACATGTGACGCTGGTGTGTGTGTGTGTGTGGGGGGGGTGGGTCTAACGGTGATGTCATGGATTGTTATGTCCATAAAGTTATTGATTAATGTTTTCTTAAAGTCTGGACTGCAGCTGAAAATAGTCTAATGAAAAAGATACCGATATGTTCATCTGAGCTCTGTGCGTGTGTGTAGGTGTGTGCGTGTGTGCGTGCGTGCGTGCGTGCGTGCGTGCGTGTGTAGGTGTGTGTGTGTGCACCTGTGTGTGTGTGTGTGTGTGTGTGTGTGTGTGTAGGTGTGTGTAGGTGTGTGTGTGTGTGTGTGTGTGTGTGTGTGTGTAGGTGTGTGTGTGTGTGTGTGTGTACGCGCACGCGCGTGTGCATGTGTGTGTGTGTGTGTGTACGAGCACGCGCGTGTGTGTGTGTGTGCAGGTTACTCAATCTCAGATGCTTGAACAATAAACCCTAGAGGCAAACGTTGATGAATACACTACACTCACACACTCTAGTTGTACCTTGGCAGTGTGTTGTTGCCCTAGCCTTGGGCTCAACTCTCTAACACTCTAAGTGTGTCTCTGCCAGACAGAGGCAGTGGTGGGAAAAGTCTTTTTTTTACTTAAGTAAAAGCATCAACACTGCAATTCAGAAATACAATACAAGTAAAAGTCAGAAATATAGAATTTACTTGAGTAAAAGTACAAAAGTATTGGTATCAAAATGTACTTAAAGTACCAAAAGTAGAAAGCACTCATTGTGCAGAATGTCCCATTTCACAAGTTATAAAAACGTATACAAATCTTTTGAAAATAGCAGATCGAACTTATAGACCTGCTATTTTTCAATTTGAATTAAGTACAGTACTTGAGTAAATGTACTTAGTTACTTTACACCACTGCTCAGAGCTGTGAGGGAACAAACAGCTCTTAGTAGAGGTAACGGGTCCCCCAAGCCTAATGCAATGGTTCCCAAACTAGAGGTCGGACTCGGGACAGTTCTACATTACATTAGTGATACTTTTACTAAAAGGAGAATTTGCCCCACGGTTTTCTTACCGTTTCTATGATGTTATGTTATCCTAGAATGGTACAGTAGAAACAAAAATCATAACTCCATCCCGGGTCCGCAAAAGCTAAAAACGGAAGTTTCGCTATAGACGAGATTGAAATCTCGAAATTGAAATCTCGTCTGGTGAGACTTCTGGTGGGGAGCATTCAAGACAATCACGTTGCATAGTGTTCTGTCACTCAGATCTCACCAAATAAAAATAAATAAAAAACTATTAACACATTTAGTGCCAGAGGTTTATTAAAACAGGGTACATCTAGTTCTGTCATTCTTACCGTTTACGCCGATATGTTTAGTGCTGTAGACGCCACGACGAGGACGCGGATGTAAACAAAGGGTGCGTGCACGATGGTCGAGGGTCCTGACTATTGCCTGGAACAATAATATTCCGCCATTGCAGAGTGATCGCCCATCGAAAATGTCTCGTTTCCACCACGGAAAAAAAGATATGGAGACATGAAGCTTTTTCTCAAGGAGTTATCATTGGAGTGGGTGGGAGGTAGGTTTTTTGGACATGATCCACATCACACCTTTAAGTCAAACAAAAGAAAGAGTACTTTTCCCACCACAGCCAGACACTGTATACTGTCCCTCCATCAACTTCTGCTCTGCTGCTGATGTCCTCATCGTACCAATTAGCTTCAATTCAGCACTAATTACATTTGTCATCGTTTATCCAATCATTCAGTATGTTTGTGTGTATACACGTACGTGTGCGTGTGTGTGTGTGTGTGTGTGTGTGTGTGTGTGTGTGTGTGTGTGTGTGTGTGTGTGTGTGTGTGTGTGTGTGTGTGTGTGTGTGTGCGTGTGTGTGTGTGTGTGTTTGCGCACGCATATATCCGTGCGTGTGTGTGCGTGTGCGTGTGTATGTGTGTGTGTGTGTGTTGTTCTGTGTATTGATTACACCGCAGGGATAAGATTATACCAGTTGGGATGGTGGCATTATTACAGAGAGAGAGAGGGAGGGGGGAGAGGAAGAAAGAAAGAAAACAGACAGGCCACTGTGTGTGTGTGTGTGTGTGTGTGTGTGTGTGTGTGTGTGTGTGTGTGTGTGTGTGTGTGTGTGTGTGTGTGTGTGTGTGCGCGCGCGCGCATTCCTTTTTTCCATACTCCTACTCCACTACATCTCAGAGGCAAATATTGTACTTTTACTCCACTACAATTATTTGAAAACCTTAGTTACTAGTTACTTTGTAGATTTGGATTATCATTACAAAACATACAGTAACCACTTCAGCCCTATATACATTTCAGCCAAGTGCATTTTCAATTCCGGACTTTCACCACGCACTTTCATTTTACCTATGAGGCGGAATCTGCCAATGCTTTATCAATGTAAATGTGTGGATTCATGGTCTTGCGCATCTTTCCGTGTGTCGCGCACACCTTGCGTTTATGCGCTCTATGCTGCTTTTCCCTCTCTGTCCAATCGGGTGAGTGGAAGGCGGACCGTCTCAAGACTCAGGAAGCGTTCATGTTGCTTGTGATAGAGCAACTGGTTGTAACTGTTGCATGGGAGGGTCCTGAAAGTGAGTGACAGGTGGGTCACTCACTTTATTTAGGTTTATATAGAATGCGCTGGCTGCAAAAAACTGTGGCCGTGCACAACCTGAGTTAAACAGCGGCCAGATAGCGTATTTCTACATTCCAGTATCGATAGTAAAACATTTGAGTACTTTTTCCTCCACTGGTGTGTGCGTGTGTGTCCAGTGGCGCGGAGTGGCAGCAAAATGAGGAGAGGAAAGCAAAAGGAGAAAAAGAGGAAGCAAGATAGAAATCAGGAAATTGGGGAGAAGATAGGAGAGAGAAACACAGATAGCGAGAGAGGAGAGAGAGATAGATTGCTGCCATTTGCCCCAAACAGGTTTATAACAACAAGAGACAGCAAAGTCCTGAAAAAAATATCTTCTATTTGTCTCAAAAAGCTTGCCACCAGGCTAGCCGCATGATAGTGAAATGCAAAGCCAGTAGTCACTTTGCGTGGCAGTTGGGGCAAACGCTCGCCCCAAAACATGATTTACGATTCTGTGCCTATCGGTCAGTGCTGTAAAGTAACTAAGTACATTTACTCAAGTAGTGTACCTAAGTACAATTTTGAGGTATTTTTTACTTTAATGGAGTATTTCCAATTTCAAATACTTTTACTTCTACTCCACTACATCTCAAAGCCCAATATTTTACTTTTACTCCACTACAATTAGTGAAAACTTTAGTTACTAGTTACTTTGCAGATATAAATTATTATATTTTAAAACATACAACGACTTAAACCCTATTTGAAAATAGCTGTTGTGAGTTGTGAGCTTGTAGATCTGCTATTTTCAAACATTTTAGTACTTTTACTTTTGGTACTTTAAGTATATTTTGATGCTAATACTTTTGTACTTTTACTCAAGTAACATTTTGAACACAGGCCTTTTACTTGTAAAAGAGTATAATGTGGTATTGCTACGTTTACTTAAGTAAACAAATTGAGTACTTTTTCCACCACTGCGATCGGTACATAACTCGGACGGCGCTGAGTCGGCTCAAGCGAACTTCGCAACGTTCGGCACGGAGACTTGCTCGCTTTAGCTCGCTCGATGGTGCCTCTCGTGGCTTATGGTTTGCTTGAGACGGCACGCCTCCGCCGCGGTCCAAAACAATACTTTATCGGCCAAAAGATATTTGTCCGCAGTTGTCAGAAAAAGAGTGCCGGCAGCGGGATTCAATCACGGGGGGTTGGCGTCAGTAGTTTAATGTTCTGCGAGGCAGGCCAACAGACCAGGTAGAAAACCTGGGTTTTGGGCTGTAATAAAATGTGACAACGCCCCCACCGTCCCCTCTGGGGGTGGGGACATTTTATCACAGGGCAGGCAGGGCGGGGCTTGGTAGAATCACGCAGGCTAGCCCTGAAAAAGGTACTTTTCACGTTGCAATGTGACATACAGTAGCTCTGTTTACTCATACTGTATATGTATTTCCTTAAATTGTACATACTGGGATAGTTTTCGAATGCTTTCATTTGACACGTTGCTCTGGCAATGCAAACGTATGTTTTCTCATGCCTATAGAGCTTCTTTGAATTGAATAGAGAGAAGCGGGGGTTGTGGGGTCAGGAGGTCACCGCGGCCTGTCGAGGGAGGCTAATAGAGCTCTTTTATTTCCATCTCAGATTCACATGTCGTTATGAAACTTAATAAGCATCCTGATCATCAGACAACTAGACAATTACACATCCTGATGGCTTCACTAATGGACTTTAATACCAGCCATAATTACACAGAGAGAGACCGGGGACAACACGGCCACAAAGACACGGGGGGGGCGGGGGATAGAACGATAGACAGACAGACAGAGAGAGAGACAGAGACACAGAGAGAGAGAGAGAGAGAGACAGACAGACAGACAGACAGACAGACAGACAGACAGACAGACAGACAGACAGACAGACACTCCAAAATGCTCTACCTATAGAGGACTCTAAGGGTACAATCTTAATCTTTATTGTCTCCGCCAGGCGAGAGAGTATGCTTTTCCGTCTGTCCGTCTGTCCGTCTGTCCGTGTGTCCGTGTGTCCGTCCGTCTGTGACCAGCTAATCTCCGGCACCGTTGGCTTGATCGCAGCGAAACTGTGCACACACACTCCCTGGATGCCAATTCAGAACCTCTTTCCCAATTTTTTCTCATGGGCCTTTTATAGCGCCACCAGGAGGCAGATTTGTGCAAAACATATTTTTTGACAGTACTCCTACAGATTTTGTACAAAAATCACACACATCGGTACACAGTATCTCTATAGTCATTAAACGAAAAGAGTCTTTCTGATTTTTCATATTCCATCCTGATTGCCTAAAAATGTCTTCCAAAGTTTGCAGGAGTGCTCAGTTTTGAACAAAATGCCTCAAATCATGAACGCAGCATGCACTTTCCGTTAAATTAAGCACGCACATTCCCATTAGGCCGAGGAAGAAATACCATTTGAAAATGTTCAAATCAGTGGCGCTATAACAGGCCGATTCGTGTTTTTACCTAACTGCACCGATCTGTGTAAAACTTTGTATGAACACTCCCTAGAGGTCAAGGAAAAACCTTTGCCCTGCATTTTTCACATCTGCCTTTTATAGCGCCACCAGGAGGCCGACTTATGTAAAACACATTTTATACTACTCCTTCCAATTTTATCCAAATTTCACCCAAATCGGTACACATGATCTCTATAGTCATGTGATGGGATGTGTTTGATTTTTCATATTCCATCCTGATTGGCTAAGATTGACATCTAAAGTTTGCATTATTGGCTTGTTTTGAACAAAATTCCACAAATCATGAACGCACCGTCCGATTGCGGTCAAACTTTGCACACACATTCTCACTATGTTGAGGAACAAATGCCACTTTTAACATTGGCCTGTTATAGCGCCACCAGCAGGTCTAATTTAGCAAAACAAAATGCCTCAAATCATGAATGCAGTGTCCGATTGTCATGCAAGGCCTAAGAAGAAATGCCACCCTTTTCACATTGGCCTATTATAGCGCCACCAGGAGGCCACAATAGCCTACCTGACCTGGCAGAGGAGACCTGTGCTCCGAGGAGCACTTTTTCTAGTTTATTTATCTAATCATCTTCCCTTTCATGGTCTGGGCTACCCCCCGGCCGACTAGAAGGCTGTTATTTCATGGTCAGTGAACCCCGACTGATTGGTTTGACTATGCCGTTATTTTGGCTACATGTATGTTTGTATATGGTAAACTGGTACTGTAAATATGTACACTACACCAGCACCCACAAGGGTATATGTTACAACTGTATGAATTTACCTAGTTATTAGTTGTTTTTTCCCAGTTATGTTATTTTATTATAATGTATTTATTTTCTACTTGTTTTTCCTTTACTTAGTCCTTGTCATGATTCAATGTTTGTCTTGTTGACAGTATGGACATAGTCCTCTGGGGTGTGGGGGGTTAAGGAAAATAAATATTTCAGTTTCTTTCTATTTTGACGCTGTTTACAAGAGAGAGAGAGAGAGAGAGAGAGAGAGAGAGAGAGAGAGAGAGAGAGAGAGAGAGAAAGAGAGAGAGATGGAGAGTGAGAGAGAGAGAGAGAGAGAGAGATGGAGAGTGAGCGCTTGAAATGGAAACATAATAAGCTGTGTGTGTGTGTGTGTGTGTGTGTGTGTGTGTGTGTGTGTGTGTGTGTGTGTGCAGTCAAGTCTGTTGTTCAGAGAATCCACCCATCAACCTCTCTAATGCACCGACTGCCATTAGACCTTCACTGAGAGCGTAGCGGGCCGTGCGTACGTGCTCTGACTTGGCCGTGATGTTATAACGATCACAGCAGTCCTTTAACGGGCCCTCAGCGGCTGACCATGACAGTGAGAGATGAGGGCAATTAAAAAGACAACAGATACCTGCATGCTGAATGCAACCATGGGGCTAAATGACTGGACCGCACACATTACAGAACTACAAGGTGGTTTTAGACTTCAACGGTCCTGCGTACCACCCGTTTCTAAATGTCACATAATGCAGGAGGCAGCGGGACGTTGGGTTATTGCAAACGAGTTCTTCCAAACTATGACACAAAAATAATCACCTGCACAGAATTTATTGACAGAACGTAGCTCATAACATGTCTCTACGGGGGATTTTTATGAAACAAAAACTTTGCAGATAGAAAGAGGATAACTTAAGCTTTCCGTACAGCTGCCATGTTGGTGAGTTTAGCGTTGTTCAATACAATCATATAGGACTTTTCTGTTAAGATGTATGGGCTGTCAAGGCCATACTTTTTTTTTTGGCACTCAGTAGGCGTTCCATCATAACTTCCGGGTACGATGATGTCACACGCATAGCCTCAATCCCTCAATCCCAGTGGTTCTAGTGTTGATTTTGACAGCACATTTTGATTCAGTTTTAGTCATAGTCTTTTGAATCAAATTCCATTTAGTTTTTGTCATATTTCAGTCACCTGAAATTTTTTACTGTTAGTCTAGTTTTAGTTAGACTAAATAATACTACATACTAAATATACGTTTTTTTGGCGGTGCCTTGATGGCATCATAATGGCTGATTTTACACTTGGTTGCATGCTGAAAATAGCCGATCTAAAAGCTCACAACGCACTGCAGTGCGACGCGTTGTGAGCTTGTAGATCTGTTATTTTCAAAGCGCAACACCCCCGAGCGCAACCAAACCTTAAATGACTTGTCTTTTAGTTCTACTGGATCTCTTCTCCACTCGTCCCTCACTAACATTTTAGTCTGGTTTTTATTTGTTGACGAAATTGTCAATATATTTAGTCATAGTTTTAGTCATTATAGCTTAGTTTTTATTTCGTTTTTATTTAGTTCTCGTCAGTGAAAAAAAGGTAGTCGACGAACATTTTTCGTCAGAGTTCAAGTCGACGAAATCTGGTAATCAACCGATCCCAAAAAGGTTGGGAACCACTGCTGAAAAAATGATTTTAACTCAACACATTTGTTGCTCATTACAATAAAAATAAGGGAAGTTATCTGTGTCGGTCGTAAACATTGACTGAGCTGTTCAGGGCGAAGGGACAGAAATATGGCGTCTATTTCAGGAGAGACGTCACAGAGAGACGGTCCTCCTCGTAAAGCAAAGGGAACACGTCACTGTTTCAACACCATTAAATGAGGCTAACAATAGCTGTTCTCTCCCACCAAGACCCCAACAAGACCATTGGCTCTGAGCTCAAACCTATTGCACTACAATTATGATGGCGTGTTGTTAAATTACACATAATTGCCCCATGAGGAGAAGTTAACGTGTGATTTGTCTGCAACGACTCAATGAGCTCAAATCAAAGCCCCTCTTCTAGAATGTAAACTGGAAGGAGGAAGTTATGTTAGGCCTAAATATGTATGTGTCAGTGATATATATATATATATATATATACAGAGTTGCATCACGCTTTGATCTCGGTGCAAAGCGGGATGTTGCCTCCTGTAGTTCCAAACATTGGAACTTCCTCATTGAGATAGACAGAGAACTTCCGCATTCCATTCTTACAATGGGAGTCTATGCTAGTGTTGTCACTCTCATAGTTATTTCACGCTGGTATGTGTTATATGATATCCAATGTTAACTGTAGGGAGGAGAGGAGGAAATGAGGAAAGATGTGTGTGTGTGTGTGTGTGTGTGTGTGTGTGTGTGTGTGTGTGTGTGTGTGTGTGTGTGTGTGTGTGTGTGTGTGTGTGTGTGTGTGTCCGTCTGTCCTTTCATGCCCGTACATGCAGATCTCTGTATCCGTCTGTCCTTGTCCCTTTTATGCCCATAATGCTATGCCCATATATGGTCATAATGGTCAGATCCGGCCTATCGGATCGACTTCATGCTGGGCAGGACACGCCTTCGGATTCAAACGCCAAGTTTGAAGCAAGCCCCCAGAACCCAGTGGTTGCATTGAAGCGTATTGGACATGCTGGCCATTCGTGGGTACTGCAGCTTAAACGGACGGGGCCACTGCACAATGTACGAGCGAAAACGGTTTCGACCAATGGGCTCGACTCACGAGCCTGCGCACAAGCTTGCGCACGGGGCCGCGCACCTCTGCGACGTAAAACGCGTCACTTCTGTGACGCAGAACGTATCACAGTGGTCCCAATTAGGCTACGCCCACGCCCATCACACTTTCCAACCCGTAAGAAGGGGTGAATTCGCTTCATGCGCTGGGTGAGCAACTCAATGCAAGTGGATGGGAGGGGATTTCGGGTGCCCTCTCTATTATTTTTAACTCTATGGTTTGAAGTCAGTCTGTCGGCCGTTTCGTCCCGTCATATGGGCATGCATATATGGGAATGTCCATATATAGGCATATGTGATAATTATCAACTGTTGCACCTGCATGGTTATTATATATTTTAACTATTTTAGTTGTTTTTTTGCATTTTAACTGGCTATTGTGTTGACTGGGTTTCCGTTATGGCTTTTTATCGTCTGCTAGCTCATGACTTGATTCCGATTCTTGGGGTCAAGATTTGATTAAAATCTAAACTATTTTTTTAAAAAAAATCTCATGTTACATAAATCCCAATCATCTTGACTTTATCAACCAAGTGTAGCCTAGTTATTTCCGACAGCTCAAACAAAAAAATCTATAATACCAGAGAGGGCCATGTAAAAATTCATGGCTTTGATGGAATCTTAGATTAGGTGTAGTTCTATTTGATGCAGAAACACAACATAATTGATTTGATGCAAGTAACATTAACGAGTGTCAACGAGCGTCAGATGGACAGTGACACATCTCAGCTGTGCTGAACTGAAAGTGACTGGAGTTAGTTACTTAGTTTTAAAAAAGCCCTTGAATATGACTGAAGACATGATAATGTGTTTACTGTGATTATGGTAAGTTTACAACCTAGTTGCCGTGTGTGATAGTTGCATTTGTTTGTATGGTTTGTGTTATTGTTATTGGTGTAGTATAACAGTGTTTCATGCTGCTCTCTTGGCAAGGCCACCATGTTGGAAAAGAGATTAGAATTAGCAGAAACGTTAGCTGGTTAAATCCATTAAGATCCGGAACGCATCTGTGTCATTTTATATGTATTACATCTGGTTTCTCATCTGGTTAAATGACGGATATGATCCATAAGGGAAAGTGGTTGGAAAGGAAGACTGATAAGACAGATTGATGGACATAGTTATACTGCATGTCTATCACTGTCTCTATCAGTGCACTCTATCTGTAGTCAGTGGTGGAAAGTAACTACAGTAGGTACATTTACTCAAGTACTGTACTTAGGTAACATGTTGAGGCATCTTTACTTTACTGGAGTATTTCCAATTGTCAGCACTTTTACTTCTACTCCACTACATCTCAGAGGCAAATATTATACTTTTACTCCACTACAATAATTTGAAAACTTTATTTACTAGTTACTTTGCAGATATAAAAAAATTACATTATGAAACATACATTACTTTAGCCCTATTTGATCTACAAGCTCACAACGCGTCACGATGCGACGCGTTGTGAGCTTGTAGATCTGCTATTTTCAAACATTTTAATATGTTTACTTTTGGTACTTTAAGTACATTTGGATATCAATACTTTTACTCTAGTAGATTTTGATTTCCGGATTTTTACTTGTAACAGAGCACTTCTACATTGCAGTATTGATATTTTTACTTAAGTAAGAGTACTTTTTCCACCACTGTCTGTAGTATTGATGAAGGCATCGCTGCCACTGCATCAGAGCAGGAATATATAATATAAAAGACCTTATATTCAGCCTGTCTGTTGATCTATGGACCCATACTGTCAAGCACACACACGCGCGCACACACACGTAAGCACGCACACACACACGCGCACAAACACACACACAGCCTGTCTGTGACAGCGTGACAACTCCAGGGACAAGAACCACACTTTACCGCAACAACACATTGCCAGCACTGTGATTGGTCCAGACAGAGCAAATGGACACACGGTCGTTTCTTTTCTTATATAAGACATTTTCAAGGTCACACACAGCTTGTGTGTGTGTGTGTGTGTGTGTGTGTGTGTGTGTGTGTGTGTGTGTGTGTGTGTGTGTGTGTGTGTGTGTGTTCCACAATATATAAATAATCTGTTACAAGGAAAAGGCCTGTATTCAAAATGTTACTTGAGTAAAAGTACAAAAGTATTGGCATCAAAATATACTTAAAGTATCAAAAGTAAAAGTACTAAAATGTTTGAAAATAGCCGATCTACAAGCTCACAACCTGTCACGATGCGACACTGAGCTTGTAGATCGGCTATTTTCAAATAGCCTGTGAGGGCTAAAGTGGTTAATGTATGTTTTATTATGTAATAATGTATATCTGCAAAGTAACTAGTAAATAAAGTGTTCAAATAATTGTAGTGGAGTAAAAGTACAATATTTGCCTCTGAGATGTAATGGAGTAGAGGTAAAAATACAGACAATTTAAAATACTCCAGTAAAGTAAAAAAACTCTAAATAATTGTAGTTAAGTACAGTCATTGAGTAAATGTACTTGTTTACTTTACACCACTCTGTGCGTGCGTGCGTGCGTGCGTGCGTGCGTGCGTGCGTGCGTGCGTGCGTGCGTGCGTGCGTGCGTGCGTGCGTGCGTGCGTGCGTGCGTGCGTGCGTGCGTGCGTGCGTGCGTGCGTGCGTGCGTGCGTGCGTGCGTGCGTGCGTGCGTGCGTGCGTGCCTGTGTAACTGTGTAACTGCAGTAACAGTACATTAATAAACTAAATAAGAAAAAGAGGTTGCGCATCAACAATGGGTTCTCAGTGGAGTGCTAGACCCAAATTCAGTATACATATAAAAAAAAGGAATTTAAAAAATTCCAAAAAGGTAGCACATCCAAAAAAAATCAATTAAATGGAGGACAAATTACTCACATTTCCACTTTTTTTATTGGCACAGGAAGGCTCATAGCCGAAACGCGTAAGCGTTCAATTTATTGGTGTGCCAATAAAAAAAGTGGAAATGTGAGTAATTTGTCCTCCATTTAATTGATTTTTTTTGGATGTGCTACCTTTTTGGAATTTTTTTAATTCCTTTTTTTTATAAGTACATTAATAAACGTTTGCCTCTAGGGTTTAATTGTTCCAACATCTAAAACTGTTCGTGGTGAAGCCTTTAATGTTTGATGTAAAACACACTCAATGTAAATGTCCTCGTTGTTGAGGAACGTGTTCTACAAATAAACCTGCCTCGACTAGACCGTATAGCTTCACACACACACACACACACACACACACACACAGTGTAACCTGACTCCAACACACACACACACACACACACACACACACACACACTCCAATTAGCTCTCCATGCTTGGCAGCTAATAGTTAGCCAGACACAAACAAGACCCAGAGGGGAGGAGAAACATGTCAACCCTGTCCCCATGCCCCTGCTATGGCAACCACACACACACACACACACACACACACACACACACACACACACACACACACACACACACACACACACACACACACACACACACACACACACACACACACACACACACATGTGGTGGAAAAGTACTCAAATCTTTTACTTAAGTGAAAGTGCCAATACTGCACTGTAGAAATACTCTGTTACAAGTAAAAGTTTGGAATTCCAAATTTACTCGAGTAAAAGTACGAAGGTATTGTCATCAAAGTGTACTTAAAGTATCAAAAGTAAAAGTACTAGTTACGCAGAATATCCTGTTTTCACAAGTTTTCAAATGTATACAATTCTTAAAAAAACATTTGCAAATAGCAGATCTACTAGCTCACAATGCGTCGCGCGCGCGTGCGCGCACACACACACACACACACACACACACACACACACACACACACACACACACACACACACACACACACACACACACACACACACACACACACACACACACACACACACACACACACACACACACACACACACACACAGAGAGAGTGGTGGAAAATAACTAAGTAGATCTACTTTTACTCAAGTACTGTACTGAAGCACAATTTTAAGGTACTTTTTTCCTTTACTTGAGCATGTCCATTTTCCAATACTTTATATACTCCAATACTTTATATACTCCAATACTTTATATACTCCAATACTTTATATACTGTCTTCTACTCCACTATATCTCAGAGACAAATGGTGTCTACTTTTCTACTCCACTACAATTGACTGACACAGCTTTAGCTACTAAAAAGCAGATTTAGAGTATTACAAAACATACATTAACTTAAATCATATTTAAGAAAGCTTGTAGATCGGCTATGTTCAGACACTTTTTGAAGGAAATGGGATATGCTGCATATATGAGTATGTTTACTTTCGCTAATTAATTATTCTTGGGCCTTGGTTTCTCTTTGCCCTGATTTTACCTAGTTTTTAAATTGACCCTTTATCCCTAGAAGGTCCCATGTAGTTGTCTGGTTGCCTCTGCTGGTTTTATGCCAATGTTTTTAAACCCTGTAGCACTTTGAGCTTTGCAAAAAATGTAAAGTGCGTTATAAATAACATTTATTATTATCATGTCTGGTAACAAAGTACATTTACTCAAGTACTGTACTTAAGTACAATGTTGAGGTATTTGTAGGCTACTTGAGTATTTCCAATTTCCTACAGTTTTACTTCTACTCCACTACATCTCAGAGACAAATATTGAACTTTTACTCCACTACAATTATTTGACAACTTTAGTTACTAGTTACTTTGTAGATTTTGATTACTATCACAAAACATACATTAACCACTTCAGCCCTATATAGGCCTACATTTTGGTCATTTGAAAATAGCCGATCTACAAGCTCGCAATGCAATGCATCGTGGCGCATTGTGAGCTTGTAGATCTGCTATTTTCAAAATATATGTTTTTTGAAAACTTGTGAAATGGGACTTTCTGCATAAAGAGTACTTTTACTTTTGGTACTTTAAGTACATTTTGATGCCAACACTTTTTTTTACTTTTACTCAAGTACATTTTGAATTCCGGACTTTCACTTGTAACAGAGTATTTCTACATTGCAGTATTGATACTTTTACTTCAGTAAATCATGCAAGTACTTTTTCCATCACTGGTGGCAGTGGCATGTGGCAGTGCCATGTGTCTAGGTTCCCATGGGGGTCATGGGGACTGTCAGTGGCATTAGTAGTAATATGATCTGAAACCAACTGTGTGAGGGCAGGAAAACCCCCTTGGAGTCTGGGCACTCTTTCAGAAAATGAGCTTATTTAAAGTGCTGAAGGAAAATCGTGTTAATTTATGACATGTACTGTACGTTTTCTAGAGGTGCTGAATCCAAATCTGCTGGGTCTCAAAATTGACCATTCAAAGATGGCGGCCATCACTATGCTGAGATTAAAATTAAGTTCAGAAATCTGTATACCAGTGACATCATCAGTGATATTTCAAACATTTTTGTTTTAAAGTTGTCGCCATAACAATGGCTTCTATTTTAGGATACACATTTCCTCATGTTATTCCAGCATGTAACTTTGCAGGAAGACAAAGGGCTGTAGTTTATATTATCATTGATGTCACTGGTGGTGGGCAGGTTTCTGAACTGAGGACCAATAATATGACGATGAGGTTGAAAATGGGTGAAGTGCTCCTTTAACCCTCTAAGACAGAGTGCTGCGCTATGAGCTTGTGGATCTGCTATTTTTGAAAAATCGTGAAAATGTGTGCAAATCTTTGAATATATATTTTTAAAGCGATATATATTTTTTAACGTATGTTTCCATATATCAGTGGTTACGATACGATACGATAATACTTTATTGTCAGTTCACACTGAAATTTGTCTTGCGACCCAGCAGCCATGTATGCAATAATAAACAGTACACACATTTGACATGACACAAGAAAACAAAACAAAAGACATACATAAATGTATGTCTTTACAAAGACATACATACAAAGACAAGAGCAATGTCCACCTCTCAGCCTACCCTCAAACGTTTTCATGTCAAGGACCCCCAAAATCATATGTATTTGGCCACGGACCCCCATCTCAAAATATAAAGTTCCAGGGACCCCCAGAGGCAAAGATTTGGGTTACAAATGTTCGCCTTAAAAACTATATACATTCAAAGATTTGCACAAATTGTCATGATTTAAAAAAAAATAGCAGATCTACAAGCTCATAGCGCGGCACTCGGTGCCACGCTATGAGCTTGTATATCTGCTATTTTTGAATAGCCCAAATAAATCTAAAATGACAGAGATGCGTTCCCGTGTTGAATGGGTTAACAAGTATTCAGTACACCGTTCTCATGAGTCACAACACAAACTCTCACCTGGGGAATGGGGGACCCCCATACCCCTGGAGGAGCCCTGGAGGACCCCCATAACACGCTCTCTTCAGAAGGAAGGGATCGTATTAGTACTGGAGAGGGACATTTCCAGCTCTGTAGTGTGAACAGAATTTGGGACAATAATACCAGGCCAGCCCCATCATGGCCCTATTATGTGTGCAGCTTAGCAGGAAGTAGGCCATAGTGTTCCACTGATATACTTTAAGGTTAGTAATGCTACTACCGTACTGGTTCTCTCAACATAGGGTCCGGGGACCACCAGAGGTCCAAATGCAAAGTTTCCACGCCTATCTGTTAGCTGTTCACCCGACAGACACACAGACGGACACACAGACAGACACATGGACGGACAGGAGTGAAAACAGTCTCCGGCCTTCGGCTGTCTGGCCCGGTGGAGACGGGTGTATTATGGGAAACGTAGTAAATGAACCAAACAAAAGGGGTTTTCCCTGCATGCACACAAAGTCGGTTCAAATCGTCTTACAACTAATGCCACCATTTAGCCCAAGACATGTAGTGTAGAGGGAAAACATGAAGGGACTCATATAGAGCCCTGTGGTACTACTGCACGTCAACTAAGTATAGGGTTTAAGCGGTCTAAAGAAAACACTAAACTAAAAAAGTACAAATTCAATGTTCAGTTTACCTGAAACGGAGCTGAGATTTTACCACGAAACATGAGAAACGTGCAGAGATGGCGGGCAGAAAGGTTATCATAGTAGAAAAAAGAAAAACTACTGTAGAATGAATTAAAAAAATGTTTTAACTGAAATAAAAATCAAAACGATAACTAACTGAAACTGTATAGACGCGCGACAAATATTGAGCTTGTAGATCGGCTATAAATTGGTGACGAATGCTGGGGTTCAAGTGGTTAAAAAAGAATGAAAACTAACTGAAATAAAAACAAAGTGAAAAAACTAAACAAAACTAAAACTAAAAAATCTAACACCCTAAACTATATTAACCTTACTGGGCAGCGCAGCAGTTTTTCCTAACAGACACTTTGCAGAAGTGATTCATGTTTGCGTCATTTGCTGTATATTTCTGCATCAGGGAGTATTTTAGTATCATAACATCCGTTGTGTTCAACATGTCATCCTCACAGCAGAGAGGAACACGTTGCTCCTGCCTTCTTTATTGGATTCATTAGTGATGCTGTCTGCTCTACGTTGCTTTTACATATTTCCCAGTGATGGAAAAAGTACTCACATGTTTTACTTAAGTAAAAGTATCAATACTGCAATGTAGATTTACTCTGTTACAAGTAGTCCTGCATTCAAAACGTCCTTGATTAAAAGTACAAAAGGTATCAGCATCTCATTGTGCAGAATGTCCCATTTCAGAAGTTCAAAATGTTTTGTAAAACATTTTGAAAATAGCTGATCTACAAGCTCATGATGAGTCGCGATGCGACGCATCATGAGCTTGTAGATTGGCTATTTTCAAATGGCCGAAATATATATATAGGGTTTAAGTGGTTAATGTAGGTTTTGTAATTATAATAAAAATCGACAAAGTAACTAGTAGTGGAGTAAAAGTACAATATTTGCCATGGTAGCCTAACTCTAGCCAGCAGTAGTATCCATAGCAAGATCCACTTTTAATGCAAAACACTTTCTTGTTAAGAAATCCCCATGAACTCTCTTTCCTTACTTCACAAACATTTTCCTGCGTATGATAACTGTACATGTTCACAATATACTGCAGAGAGTATAATATGAATTTAGATCAGATACAGATTACAGTAGAGGGATTTAGTGCAGTTAGATTTAGAACTGTAGATTCACTCCCATTTTTCCGCAGTAATCTGAAGACTCACCTCTTCAGACTCCACCTAACGTCCACCTTCGTCGAGTATGAATAGGCCTTTAAGGCCTATTCATACTCGACGTAAGACCCTTAAGTAAGCATAAGGAACGGAGGGGGAGACCAAAAAGGGGAGGGGGGATGGGGGGTTTGTCCTCTGAGCTCAACCTGACGTACGTTCACTGCTTCCCTCTGGAGGATGAATAGCCTCTTGGCCCTAATCACGCATAAGAAACGTCTCAAACTATGAATGCACTGACGTAAAGAACGTACCAGTTCCTCACCCCCGACGTACGGCAATCCCCATCTCCGTCTAGTATGTACGCCACTTTAGCCCGTAGCACTTAACCTAGCCTTGATGACCATGCAGACTTATGCAAATGTTAAAATGCACTTAGATAGCATTTAGAAAGATACCAGGTTAATTTGTTTACCTGGCAAACTATATTTTCGATGCACATATTATTATTTTGTGATATTAGACTGATGCTAGGTTCTTGGTTTACTTGTGATCCTAGATTACTGAGGCACTACACTGTCTCTATGGTACAGTATGTAACTCTGAGAGTGTCAGAGTTACTGACGTGTGTCCTTGAAGTGAAAAAGTTTGAAGAAAAAAACTCTCAGCTTATGTAACTTTTGTTAAACACACTGTCCTAAAGTCTTTATATAACACTAAACCACATTTTACTACTACGGAGACTATGACTGTTGCTAGGCAGCATTGCCATCTGTGTTTTTCGCCCATTCAATCTGGGAACGCATCTGTGTCATTTTAGATTTTAACCACTTTAACCATTTATTTATACTTCGAGATTTAAAAAAAAAATAGGATTGGAATTGCAGGGCAGGACACAGAGAAAGGAGTCGCTGCTAAAAGGAGGAGAGGCAGAATAAAGATTAAAAAGATAAAAGACCGATCCAGGTCCATCTGTTGCACATGCAGACTCATTGTGTCCAGTAGCAGACAGACAGACAGACAGCTGTCTGACACACGATAACCTGTCTGTCTACCACAGTCTATCAGGACTAATAGTCAGAACCACTTTCCTTGGCATCAATGGCATCGCTTTGAAACTCAAGATGCAAAAACTCAGTCCTTTTGTCCAGTTTAATGTTCTAATAATTCCTCAGCCTCTTGTGTTGGACCCGTGGTAATGCTGAGCCCACATCAGCCCTACTGTATAGGTCTTTTCCCAAAACGTTTTGATCGGGCAAAATTGATCCATTTTTATATTTTGTCTCTGTCGGGTGTAAACGTCCCAAACTGTTACTTTTCAGGATGCTAATTAAAACATGTTGAAGCATATCGACACATTCACACACCAACGGTGTCAAGCTAGCGCCGACCCGACTCATTGGAGGCAATGTAGGGTTCAGTGTCTTGCCCCAGGACACTTCGACATGTGGTCAGGAGGAGGCGCCGGGATTCGAACCGCCTTAATTTACAGCATTAATTTACCAAAAAATACACAACAAGTTATAATATGGTGATAAGAGGTTTATGCTCGACAGCAACGATTTCATACCTTTGTATTAAAGAGCAGTATGTCAGTACCATTTCTCTCTCTCTCTCTCTCTCTCTCATCTCTCTCTCTCTCTCTCTCTCCTCTCTCTCATCTCTCTCTCTCTCTCTCTCTCTCTCTCTCTCTCTCTCTCTCTCTCTCTCTCTCTCTCTCTCTCTCTCTCTCTCTTCTCTCTAAACAGCAATTCACCTAAACTCCTAAATATCTCATCCTCTCTCTCTCTCTCTTTCCCTTTCTCTCGCCCCCAGTCATTTCTTCTGACCCAGATACTCGAGAGCTGTCAGCGACACGCACGCACGCACGCACACATGCACGCACGCACGCATGCACACACACACACAGACAATAACAAAGGGCACGTAATAAACAAGACCTTCTGCTTTTAGACGCTTATTGAACCGTGAAGGGAGGCGGCAGCACAAAGATCTGACAACACAGCACCATAAAGTTCAGCACAGCGCTCCATGTCTGCTTAGCAGGCTGCTAGGAACTAAGTACATTTACTCAAGTCCTTTTACTCGAATCACTGGCTTCTTTCAAAAACTGGCCCCGAAAAGCATCTGTCAGAAAACTACAAGTAGACTTCCCCTTGAAATGAGGGGTCATACACTGCCGCCAGGGACGTGCTGGGCCCCTAATTCAGCCTGGGAATTTCAGATAGAGAGGCCGGTAAGGTGTGTGGCCAAAGGCAGCGCGCCGGAATATTTTTTGCCTCCGGCCCGCGCGCCGAGATATAAAATGAAAAATATACAATAATGATAAAATACTAGAGGTAATGGAAAGAAGAGGTATAGGTTTTGGGTACAATAGCTTATAATCTAGTAGCAGCTTAAAAAATGTACAGGTAACAGTGTTGATTTTGTCGACTAGAACTTTGACGAAAAAAATTCGTCGACTACCTTTTTCCACTGACGAAAACTAAATAAAAAACTAATAAAAAATAAGCTACGATGACTAAAACTATGACTAAATATATTGACTATTTCGTCAACAAATAAAAACTAGACTAAAATGTTAGTGAGGGACTAGTGGAGAAGAGATCCAGTAGAACTAAAAGACAAGTCATGTCGCTCCGTTGTTGCGCTCTGAAAATAGCAGATCTACAAGCTCGCAGCGCGACGCGTTGTGAGCTTGTAGATCTGCTATTTTCAGCATGTAACCAAGTGCAAAATCAGCCATTACGACGCCATCAAGGCACCGCCAAAATACATTTTAGTCGACTAAATCAACTATAGATTTAGTCGACTATAATCTTATGATATTTAGTCGACTAAAACTAGACAAACAGTGAAACATTTCAGATGAATAAAATATGACTAAAACTAAATGGATTTTGATTCAAAAGACTATGACTAAAACTACATCAAAATCATTTGCTGTCAAAATCAACACTAGCAGGTAAGGTGCAGCTAATCAATAGCAGCAGTGCTCAATCAAAATATGCGAGAGGAGTCAAGCATAATAGAATATAGAAATAATAGGACATAAAAAAGAAGCAGAGGACTATTATGAATGGAGTGAAGTATGAACATGATTACATTAAAGCATGAGTCTGCAATAAATGCCTAGTTTGCTAAAGTATAGAAAACAAGGGTTGGCTATTAATGATCTGAGAATGCATCTGTTATCTGCTGCAGATTAAACTTTTTCTCCTCTGTAAATATAGCTATTTGTATTGGTTGATGACATGAATTCATGTGTTAGTATTCTACTCGCTGTTGATGAATTGAATACATAGCACCACGAGGACTTTTTGTGTTGCATAAATAAAGTATTCAATCAATCAAACTCTGTAAGAGTTTCTCCTTTTTTTTCTTCTTCGATAATTCATGCTTCTACTCGTCTACATCCCAGAGGAAAATAATGTACTGTACTTTTGACCCTATACTACAAAACATACATCAACCAATTATAAGGCCTCTTGTATTTCTTCAGCTATTCGAAAATAGCTGACCTACAAGCTCACAACGTGTTGATCAGAGCTTGTAGATCAGCTATTTTTGAAAAATGTTTGACACAATTTGAAAGTATTTGTGATATGGCCCATTCATAATAAGCACTTTTACTTTAGTACTTGAAAAAAAAAAAAAAAAAATCATGCCAACACTTTTGTACTTTTACTCTCCAGTAACATTTTTGAATACAGTGAATCCTTGTAACAAAGTATTTCTACATTGTGGTATTGCTACTTCTAGTTAAAAAGAAATCAAGAGTACTTCTTCCACCACTGAAAATAAAGTACTTCTTAAATCACTGCTGCTGAGCACTGTCCAGCCCCGACCCCCACCCACCCCACCCACCCCAGACAACAGATGGAAAAAACTCGTCCCCATTACCGGCAGTGGTGGAAAAAGTACTCAAATTCTTTACTTAAGTAAAAGTACCAATACTGCAATATAAAAATACTCTGTTACAAGTAAAAGTCCAGAATTAAAAATTTACTTGAGGTAAAAGTACAAAAGTATTGGCATCAAAATGTACTTAAAGTACCAAAAGTAAAAGTACTAAATATTTGAAAATAGCAGATCTACAAGCCCACAACGCGTCGCGATGCGACGCGTTGTGAGCTTGTAGATCGGCTATTTTCAAATAGCCTATGTATAAAATAGGGCTAAAGTGGTTAATGTATGTTTCATTATATCATAGTTTATATCTGAAAAGTAACTAGTAACTAAAGTTTTCAAGTAAATGTAGTGGAGTAAAAGTACAATATTTGCCTCTGAGATGTAGTGGAGTAGAAGTAAAAGTATTGGAAATTGGAAAAACTCAAGTAAAGTACAAATACCTCAAAATTGTACTTAAGTACAGTACTTAAGTAAATGTACTTAATTACTTTCCACCACTGATTACCGGTCACTCTCCGTCTCCCCTCCCCTTCTCCTCTCTCTCTCTCCCTCTTCTTGTTCTTACCGGTCACTCTCCGTCTCTCCTCCTCCTCCTCCTCTCTCCTTCTCCTCCCTCTCTCTCTCCTTCTCTCTCTCCCTCTCCTTGTTCCTGCGGGACTTGTGCAGGAGTCCGATGAGGATGACGGCCGCCCGGATCCCGGCCTTCTTGCTGTGGACCCTTCCTCTCCCTTCCCCCCCGCCGCCGCCCCCCGGGGCAGGCTGAGACATAGTGGTCCTCCTGGTGGTCCCCGAGACTTCCGTACTGTTATCCAAGGTCAGAAGAAGAAACAGGGGGTCCTCCTCCTGGCAACTGGCCGGGGGTCCCCCAGCTATATCCTGGCTGCAGTTTGGCTTTACAAACGTTGTGGTTGATGTTTTCCAAGTGTAACAGAGTGGTTCACTACCTCAGCCTGATTGGCCTGAAACTCTAATATCTCCCCCCCCCCCGAGTGATAGGGAATTCCCTTTGGCTCAGTGGTTAAGATGTTGGCTTTCCACGCGGGAGGCCCGGGTTCGGATCCCGGGCGTTACACAAGTACCACTGAATTCCACAGTTTTTGTTTGTTATTAACGTACATATATAAGCCTAAATAAGAACTCCACACTTAGTTTAGTTCGTGATATATATATATCTATATATAAAGTACAGTATATATTATGTACACTAGCAGAGTATGTTGCCGAACCTTCCGAAGATCTTCCCCCAAAAACAAGTAAATCCTCCTTGAAATAAGCCAAACAGCCCGCATAAAAAAAGAGACACAGGTTCTGTCTCAGGCCGTGTTATAACAGAACTCTTATTACACTGTTATTACACAGAAATAGCCTCCAAAAACTTCCCACCAGACGACTTCCCACCACACGTCTCTCTGTTGGGTCCTGTGAGGGTATATCTCCTAGAAATCAGCCAAACAGCCCGGCAAAAAGAAGAGACACAGGTTCTGTCTCGGGACGTGTTAACAGAACTGTTATTACCCTGTTATACCACTGTTTATACTGTTATTTACATTGTCATTAAACTGGCCTGGGGTGCCGTCTGAAAGAGAAATAACCTCCAAAAACTTCCCAGAGGAAACAACCTCCAACAACTTCCCAGACGACAGCGTTCTGAAGGCTCCACACTTCTCTCTGTTGGGTCCTGTGTGGGTACACACCGGTATACCGTCTCAGTACCAGATCCAGCTGGTAGGTGTTGTCCTTGGCAGTAATGCCAACCTTAACGGGTGTCAGTCAGAGGGTTCCTGGTTGTTAGTATTAATCCTGGATCCAGAGTGGATTCCTGTGTCTCCTCAAGGCAGTAGATCTCCTCCTGTCTGCTGTCTCCTGCTCTCCTGCGCTGAGTGCTGGAGCTCCATGAGAGGAGAGACTGAGGAGGCAGGGTGCTACTGCTGCAGACACTGAGACTATACTGAGGTTCCTCCGCAGCATCTCTGGGTCTCTAGTGTGTGTGTGTGTGTGCACGTCCACCTCTGTGTCTACGCACCTCCACCTATCTCTCTCTGTCTGCTGTCACACAGCCTCTCTCTCTCTCTCTCTCTCTCTCTCTCTCTCTCTCTCTCTCTCTCTCTCTCTCTCTCACTCTCTCCGTCTCTCTCTCTCTCTCTCTCTCTCTCTCTCTCTCTCTCTCTCTCTCTCTCTCTCTCTCTCTCTCTCTCTCTCTCTCTCTCTCTCTCTCTCTTCTCTCTTCTCTCTCTCTCTCTCTCTCCTCTCTCTCTGATGGTGACACAGCAGCCCTAGTGTGTGTGTGTATGTGTCTACAGTGTCTGGTGCTGTGACACAGCAGCTGAACACCGGCTGTGTGTCTGTTCTCTCTCTGCTCTCTCTCTCTCTCTCTCTAGTCTCTGTCCAGTCTGTCTGATCCCTCCTCCTCCTCACAGGCCACGCCTGCCTGCGTCTCATAGGCTGGGGAGTCGTGGAAGAACCGCCCCTCTCTCTCTCTCCCACCCTACCCCTCTCTCTCTCTCCCTGTGTGTGTATTTCTGTGTATTTCTGTGTGTGTGTGTGGTGGTGTGCGTGCGTGCGTGCGTGCGTGCGTGCGTGCGTGCGTGCGTCTGTCTCTCTCTCTCTGTGTGTGTGTGTGTGTGTGTGTGTGTGTGTGTGTGTGTGTGTGTGTGTGTGTGTGTGTGTGTGTGTGTGTGTGTGTGTGTGTGTGTGTGGTGTGTGTGTGTGTCTCTCTCTCTCTGTGTCTGTCTGTCTCTCTCTCTCTCTCTGTGTGTGTGTCTCTCTCTCTCTCTCTCTCTCTGCCCTTGTTTCACACCCTTGTTAATAATTTTATCTTAATCTCCCCTGACCTTGTTCTATCTATATATGATTGTGCACGCGTGTGCACACACACACACACACACACACACACACACACACACACACACACACACACACACACACACACACACACACACACACACACACACACACACACACACACACACACACACACACACACACACAGTGAAATCTCAATTCAAACAGTCTTATCTCAGGTTATTGCTCGCTGTGTGCCAGAGAGGAGAAGAACAGCGGAACTCAGGACCTCAACTAAACAAACAGAGGAGAACCTTCCTCTCTGTTTGATTTTAAAGGTACATTTATGAGGAATTATGACACATTATTCCAGGAACAAGCTTTAGATCTTTCTCTCTCACCAGTTTCTCTCCATCTGAATATTCCTATTCTTTTCACCAAATATGTTTGTGTAGGTAGGTAGGTAGGTAGGTAGGTAGGTAGGTAGGTAGGTAGGAAGGAAGGAAGGAAGGTAGGTAGGTAGGTAGGTAGGTAGGTATAGATGGGTGCATGGGCGGGCGAGCGGGCAGGTAGGTAGGTAGGTTTGGGTAGGTAGGGTAGGTAGGTAGGTAGGTAAAAGTAGGTACGTTTAGGTAACACTTTTGGACAAACAAGGTTTCCACCGGACGGTGAAGATTAATGTCTAGTTTAACATTCGGATGTTATTTCTCACAATTTATTTTAAACACGTAATGCTCAGAATTTCTTCTTTTTTTTAAAGCACCACATTAAAACTAAAACGCTGTGTCGTTTCCACAAGGCAAAAAAACAACAATAGTTTACAACCTTCTCCAGAGAGACAAGGACACAGACATAAACACAAAAAGCCCTTAGACTGCACAAAGACAAAGGATAAATTATAGTCTCTACATAACGTAGCACACAGAGTACTTATATTACCCACCTCACAGAGTACTTATATTACCCACCGTGTGACAAATGACAACAAGGCCGCTATGAGTCAACAACTCATAGAGAGCTTGTGATGCAGTCTGTCTGCCAGGGTTCAGAGAAGATGATTTGAGAAAGACCTCACATACGTGCAGTAGGTTTACACATGTGCAGTGGTGTTACTTTACACCACTGCATGTGTCTGTCCGTGTACTGTATGTGTGCGTGTGCGTGTGTGTGTGTGTGTGTGTGTGTGTGTGTGTGTGTGTGTGTGTGTGTGTGACTGTGTGTGTGTGTCTCACATTATCTCCAGAACCAGCCAACCGATCGACTTCAATCCCAAATGATTGATGTGACATTTGCGATTGGCTGTTGTACATAAATATCTATGAATCTACAAATCTCTGCATCTGTCTGTCTGTCTGTCTGTCTGTCTGTCTGTCTGTCTGTCTGTCTGTCTGTCTGTCTGTCTGTCTGTCTGTCTGTCTGTCTGTCTCCCGTTTATGCCCATAAATGGAGATCCCTGATCAGAAATATATAATATATCCAGTTATGTATCCAGTTATTACACTGGCCTGGGGCGCCGTCCGAAGAAAGAGAAAAGAAAGAGAAAAGAAAGAGAAAAGAAAGAGAAAAGAAAGAGAAAAGAAAGAGAAAGAGAAAGAGAAAAGAAAGAGAAAAGAAAGAGAAAAACATACTGTAGGACAAAGACTAGACCAAGAACTCAGTCAGTCACAATAAGAGGGAGTAGAAACTTAACCCATTCAATCCAGGAACACATCTGTGTCACTTCAGATTTATTTGGCTCTTCAAAAATAGCAGATCTATAACTTCATAGCGCGGCACCGAGCGTGTAGATCTGCTAATTATTTATTTTTAATCGCGAAAATGTGTGCAAATCTTTGAATATATGTCAATTTTTAACTCAAATCTTTGCTTCTGGTGGGGGTCCCTGGAACAAAATATTTTGAGATGGGGGTCCACGGCCAAATACATATAATGTTGGGGTCCTTGACATGAAAACAGTTTGAGAACCACTGATATTATAGCAACATAGTTTTTTTCAAAAAACTGTTTTAGAAGACATTTGTAGAATCCCCAGAAGCAAAGATTTGAGTTACAAATCTTCACTTTAAAAAAAATATTGTCACAAAACACAAAACAATTGTCACAAAACAAAATAGCAGATCTACAAGCTCCTAGTGCAGCACTCGGTGCCGGCCGCACTATGTGCTTGCATTATCTGCTATTTTTGAATAGCCCAAAATTATGAAATAATGGTTAAAATAATGGCTAAAAATCTAAAATGACACGGTATGCGTTCTCGGTTGAATGGGTTAAACATGTTTAACATTCTGGACCACCTCCCAAACAAGACAGCAAGGGGTCCCCAGGGGGGTCCCCAAACCCCAGGTTGGGAATCGCTGCCTCTAATTGCATTATGGGAATTGTTGAAGCCGAGGAAACTGTCACCATGCTGGTGACAGTTTACCAAGACGCTGCCATAGCAACAAGCATCATCATCATCAACAACATCGTCACCGTGACAACCCTGGAGGAACACTGGGTAATGTTTTTGTACCAAATACAATTAGCAGTGGTGTAAATTAACTGAGTATATTTACTCAAGTACTGTACTTAAGTACACTTTTGATGATTGTTTTTACTTTACTGGAGTATTTCCCATTTTCTGTACTTTTTACTTCTACGCCACTATCTCAGAGGCAATATTGTACTTTTTACTCCACTACAATTATTTGAAAACTTTAGTTACTAGTTACTTTTCAGATTATGAAACGTATATTAACCACTTCAGTCCTATTTTATACATAGGCTATTTGAAAATAGTCGATCTACAAGCTCACAACACATCGCGATGCGACGCGTTGTGAGCGTTGTGAGTAATAAAGTATAATTCAGTGATTCTCAACCTCTAAGACCCCCAGATTGATGTAGTTGTTGTTCTTTTTTTATCAAAAGAGTGACAAGGCACCATATACACACAATGTCTCTCAATCTCTTTCTCTCTCTCTGTCTCTTTTTCTGTCTGTCTCTCAATCTCTTTCTCTCTACGTCTCTCCCTCATTCTCTTTACATTCTTAAACACACACACACACACACACACACACACACACACACACACACACACACACACACACACACACACACACGTCACAGCCTCTCAAGTGTCATCTAAAAACAAATGCCTGTGTGTGTGTGTGTGTGTGTGTGTGTGTGTGTGTGTGTGTGTGTGTGTGTGTGTGTGTGTGTGTGTGTGTGTGTGTGTGTGTGTGTGTGTGTGTGTGTGTGTGTGTGTGTGTGTGTGTGTGTCATTGTGTAAGTCCAGAGTGACACGCGGTAACATTATATCCGTGCAACCACTGAAACAAAACCACTGACGTGCATGTCACAGTTTGTACTTAAGTAAAAGTAGTTGTACCACATTCTAGAAGTATTATGTTGAAAGTAAAATCCTGTATTCTAAATTGCACTTTGCTTCCTTACTTGGCATAACAATTAAGACAGGTTATTACACGGCTTGGTTGAATGCTTGATTCTGATTGGTCAGTCATCGGTCATTATTTCTGGATAATGACCGATGAGCTCTATAACGGACCGCTGTCTAATCAGAGACTCAGAACACCTGCTCATGTCAACCTGCGCTGCGTGGTTTTATGCTTTATCCAACATGACAGCCATGTAGAAAAACAAACAATGTAATTTACAACTAAACGTTGCTCTCAAGAATGTTTTTGAAAACATTTGAAGTGAGAAATAGACGATGCAATGACCGAAAAGTGATTCTATTTGATCCTCTACACTTCCTTCTTTATCGTGGCGCACCAACGCAAGAATATGAAAACGCTCGCCCCAAAACACAGTCACCCCGGGGCAAATCCGGCGGTAAAGAATGGGGGCGAGTGTGTTTTGGGGCGAGTCTTCCGGTTACCTTATGGACTACTGGCATTTGTTTTCCGAGGCGAACTTGTACGCCCAGCCCAATACTTATGGAATACTTTCTTTGCCGTAAGCAAGGAAATACTTCGTTTTGTTGTTACTTTTGGGTCAATTTATTAATGTATTTATTAAGTAGCCGTGTAATAAGCGGGATAATGTATGGGGAGGTAGTCATTATTGAAATTTGATTATGCACCTCGGCTCCGCCTCGGTGCATAATCACCCGGTCGGGCTTTAAATTTCAATAATGACTACCTCCCCATACATTATCCCTTGCAAAAGTGATACACTTACACTTACGCTATCTATGAGATCTGCAGCCCTATTGTAGATCTGCGATATCTATTTATTTTTGTACTTGCTCGCCCCGACATGCCCACTCTCATTAAATAGCTCACATTCACTAGAGGAACACACCCATACCCACACACACACACACACACAGTGACAGTAGGACAAGATGACCTTGACAACTGCCGCTGAGTAATCCCTCACCCCAGTATGTTTAGGCAGGGGTGTGCCATTTTAACCACTTAACCCTTCAAGACCTGAGGCAGATTCTACAAATGTCTTCTAAATCCAGTTTTTCTGAAACACTTATGTTGCTATAATTATATATATATATATATATGTTCAATATTTTCAAAGCACTCTATGTCGTGCTATATATGAGCTTGTAGATCTGCTATTTTTGAGGATTTAGAGGATTATCTTTCTCCTTCATTCCTAATATGTTCTGCACCTGCTCAGCTCCCGTCACATGTCATTCCTACTTCGTCTCATCCAGGCGGCATGCATCCTGGTTGAAATGAAGCCAAAAGGAAGTGCCGAATTCCCTGCAGTTCTCATTAACCACCATGATAATCATTTTTTGTAAATGATGGTCATGTGAATTTTAAAATTGATGATAACGTAGCGTGCTGTTCCAGCCAATAGCATGCGTTTCCAGTTGCTTTTCGGGGAAAGGTTCCAAGACGGCGGATTTGAATTTGCCTAAATAGTGGCGGCTCTGTAGAAACCAATGGGTGACGTAATCCATATTTTGTACAGTCTATGGTCTCATCCAAATGTCCTCTCTCTGCCCCCCCCCCCCCCGCGTTCCTTGTCACCATGTCCTCCTCTTCCTCACATGTCCCATGTCTTCCACATTACTCATGTCACCAGAACAAACTGGAACAGGACTACACCTGATGATAATTACTGTATGACACCATCTGACATACAGTGCACACTCACGGACACACACGCACACATATGCATATCATGCATGCTCAAGCGCATGCACGCTCACATGCACACAGGCATGCATGCACGCACACACATACACACACGCACACTCACACACAGGCATGCATGCACGCTCACACAGACACATGCATGCATGCATGCACGCACACACACACAAACACACACACACACACACACACACACACACAGGCATGCATGCACGGACACATACACATATGGGCACGCACACGTATATATGCACGTTGCACACACACACACACACACTCTCTCTCTTTCCATTCATAAACACACACACTATGACAAGGTGTGTGAGGTCATTGGGTTGATTTATTTTATGTCCTCAATGTGGCTGTTGCCAATTCCAGCTGGACTGTTTCGAAATAGCTCAGGGCTTGAGAGGGCACACACACACACACACACACACACACACACACACACACACACACACACACACACACACACACACACACACACACACACACACACACACACACACACACACACACACACACACACACACACACACACACACACACACACACACACACACCAAACCTGTCCATTACCAATATGACTTGGTCATTTAGAACACTGAGGCATTGTTTTCACACTCCAGATCCACTTACAAGTATGTCTATGTGTGTGTGTGTGTGTGTGTGTGTGTGTGTGTGTGTGTGTGTGTGTGTGTGTGTGTGTGTGTGTGTGTGTGTGTGTGTGTGTGTGTGTGTGCATAGTCACAGTCAGTGGTGGAAAAAGTACTCAAATGTTCTACTTGAGTAAAAGTATCAATACTGCAATGTAGAAACACTAAAAGTCTGGTGTTCAAAATTGACTTGAGTAAAAGTACAAAAGTATTGGTATCAAAATATACAAAAGTACCAAAAGTAAAAGTACTGAAATGTTTGAAAATAGCAGATCTACAAGCACCGCGTTGTGAGCTTGTAGATCTGCTATTTTCAAATAGCCTAGGTATAAAATAGGGCTAAAGTGGTTAATGTATGTTTTAAAATGTAATCATTTATATCTGCAAAGTAACTAGTGAGTACATTTTTCAAATAACTGTAGTGGAGTAAAAGTACAATATCTGCCTCTGAGATGTAGTAGAGTAAAAGTACTGACAATTGGAAATACTCCAGTAAAGTAAAAGTACCTCAAAATTGTACTTCAGTACAGCACTTGAGTAAATGTACTTAGTTACTTTACACCACTGCGTGCATGTGCGTGCACATTCTGAAATACAGTTATGTGGGTTCATAGACACAGTTAGCTCATGGATCTAAAATTAGCAGTGAGAGCTGCATACCACTGAACACACTGTACTCTGTAGCAGCAATAACACACAGTAGGCCTACTAGTACTGTAGGCCAATATGAAACCAATAGACAGAACTGTGTTAACAACACATTGACTGCCATTGACCAAATATTACGCCATCATGGTGTTTTTGGGTGATTACGGTAGAGGGCGCTCTTCACCAACCTGTGAATGAGGCCTTGACTTAGAGAGAAGGATAGACCCGGACATGACGTCACCCAGTCCTCTACAATGTTATCAGATTCATAAAAATACATTTATCTCGGATTTGTGAAAATAGCAGATCTACAAGCTCACAATGTGTCGCGATTCCCTGCCTTTTTTGCTATGTATATATTTTTTAATGTTGTTTTATGCTTTTGCTTTTGCTTTATTATTCAATTATTTGTGCTTTTTTTGTAAAGCACTTTGAGCTGCATTTCATGTCATGAAAGCTTATGCTATACAAATGAAGTTTATTATTATTAAGTGTCTTCGTCATGGTGCCCTCTAGTGTTTCTATTTAGACGCCAACGGTGCCCCAATAAGCTTCTATAGGAATCACACACCAGTTTTACAATTATCACACACACACACACACACACACACACACACACACACACACACACACACACACACACACACACACACACACACACACACACACACACACACACGTATGCCCTACTTCAACATTTTGACTTTTGGTTTTACTATCTCCCTTCGGGGTGCCCCAGGGATGGGTGCTAAGCTCAATACTATTCTCAATTATTTTTTTTTTAAAGCAAACGTGTAATTTAAATCTTTGCTTCTGGGGATTCTTTAATGTCTAACATGTGTGTAACAGCAACATAAGTGTATAGCAGCATACACTTATGTTGCTATATAATACAGTGATTCTCAAACCTTTTTCATGTCAAGCACCCCCAAAATGATACGTATTTGGCTGTGGACCCCCATCTCAAAATATTTCGTTCCAGGACCCTAACAAGCACAGATTTGAGTAAAAAAATGTTGCTTTAAAAAATATATATATTCAAAGATTTGCACAAATGTTCAAGATTTTTCTAAACATAGCAGATCTACAAGCTCGTAGCGCGGCACTTGGTGTATAAAAAAGTATAAAGTAATGGTTAAAGTGATTAAAATCTAAAATGACACAGATGCGTTTCCCGCGGTCTCAATGGGTTTAAAAAATCGAAAAATAGCTTTATGGACTATAGACATTTGTACTGGGGAGAGAATCTTTCTTTCTTTAGTATCCAAATAATGCACAAGTGTGTCCCTTATTCCATTAAGACCGGGAAACACATCAGTGTAATTTTAAGATTTCTTTGGCTATTCACAAATAGCAGATATAAAAGCTCATGGTGCCACACTATGAGCTTGTAGATCTGTTATTTTTGAAAAATTGTGAAAATGTGTGCAAATCTTTGAATATATATATATATGTTTTAAAGCGAACATTTGTAACTCATATATCTTTGCTTCTGGGGGGTCCCTGGAACAAAATATTTTACAAATGTTCGCTTTAAAAAATATTCAAAGATTTGCACAGTTTCACAATAAAAAAAATAGCAGATCTACAAGCTCACAGCGCAGCACCCGGTGCCAGGGGGGTCCCTGGAACAACATATTTTGGGTGGTCCTTGGACATGAAAAAAGTTTGAGAACTGCTGATATACTGTAGCAACAGAAAACTTAAGGGACGGTTTGGCAACCCTGGCTTGACCTCTCTCTCTCTCTCTCTCTCTCTCTCTCTCTCTCTCTCTCTCTCTCTCTCTCTCTCTCTCTCTCTCTCTCTCTCTCTCTCTCTCTCTCTCTCTCTCTCTCTCTCTCTCTCTCTCTCTCTCTCTCTCTCTCTCTCTCTCTCTCTCTCTCTCTCTCTCTCTCTCTCTCTCTCTCTCTCTCTCTCTCCCTCCCCCCTCCAGGGGGCTTCACTGAGTGAGCCAAACAACACACCATGTGTTTGTCAAGAAGAGACAGATGGAGAAGGAGGGCGAGAAGTGAGAGGAGAGGATGAGAGAGGAGAGGATGAGAGAGGAGAGGATGAGAGAGGAGAGGATAAGAGAGGAGAGGATGGGAGAGGAGAGGATAAGAGAGGAGAGGATGGGAGAGGAGAGGAGAGGAGAGGATGAGAGAGGAGAGGCAGAATGCTTGGGGCCATGACAGAGAAGTGCTTGACGCCTGTCCACTGTAGGATTAGATGAAGGCTGAAGTACTGTAACTAACCGTTTCACACTGTGGAAGACAAAAACACGTACGTACGCACACACAGTGCTACATGAAAAGTAATACAAGTAAATTAGGCTGAATATTAGCCAGTATAGAGCCATCATGTGACCACAGTGAGGACATGCCTTTGAAGCACTGCAACTGCAACGGCACTGCAACGGCACTGCAACTGCACTGCAACTGCACTGCAACTGCACTGCAACGACACTGCAACTGCACTGCAACGACACTGCAACTGCATTGCAACGACACTGCAACGACACTGCATCGCAATGACACTGCAACTGCATTGCAACGACACTGCAACGGCATTGCAACGCACTGCCCGACACTGCAACTGCATTGCAACTGCTACTGTACTGCAACTGCAACTGCAACTGCAACGGCACTGCACTGCACTGCACTGCACTGCACTGCACTGTACTGCAATTACAATGCTTTGGTGGGCTGTGGACCGTTCAGAAATCCGCCTACCAGTGACATCATCCACAGGGATTCCAAAGCTAATAGAAACTGCAGCCTTTCTCTTCCTGAAAAGTTAGCTATGCTGAGATAGAAACCATTGTTGTTGCGTTCATTAAAAAAATCATTAAAAGTTTGAAATCTGGTTTGAAATGAACGAACAAACAAACCTACCGATGATGTCACTGGTAGGTGGGTTTCTGAACTGTCCATAGCCCTCCTCTGAGACACAGCAGAGTGAGTACACAGAAAGCATCTAATAATGAGCATTGGTGAGGAGGACCAATGAGGATAAAGGTTGAAAATGGGTGAAGTGGCCCTTTAAAACGTGCGATTTCTGTGTCGGAGAGTGGAAAACTACTGTAGCTAAGAGGTTAGCTAATCGATGCTACTAAACAAACAAAACGCGCGGGCGCACACACACAGAGTTTTATATCCCTCCCGGGCCTTAGCTGAGGGGAATAGAGGAGGAAATAAACCGACGAGGAAATAGATATAAAACTGTCTAAGGTGCAGTGTTGGAAAAGGTACAAAAATGTTTTACTCAAGTAAAAGTATCGATACCGCAATGTAGAAGAAGTACTGTTAAAAGTAGTGTTAAAAGTAAAAGTGCAGAATTCAAAATGTACTTGAGTAAAAGTGCTAAAGCATTGGTATCGAAAATGTACTTAAAGTATCAAAAGTAAAAGTACTAATTTCCCATTTCACAAGTTCAAAATGTATAAACATCATTTGAAAATAGCTGATCTACAAGCTCACAATGCGTTGCGACGTGACGCATTGTGAGCTTGTAGATTGGCTATTTTCAAATGGCCGAAATGTATATAGTGCTGAAGTGGTTAATGTATGTTTTGTAATAATAATCAAAATCTACAAAGTAACTAGTAAATACAATTTTCTAATAATTGTAGTGGAGTAAAAGTTTCATATTTGCCTCTGAGATGTAGTGGAGTAGAAGTAAAAGTATTGAAAACTGGAAATACTGCAATAAAGTAAACATACCTCAAAATTGTACTTGAGTAAATGTACTTAGATACTTTACACCACTGCTAAGGTAAGGTGTGTGTGAGATGGGCTGGTAAGTGGTCAAGGGAGAATCAGAGCAGAACGGCCACGTGCGCAAACAAACACACGCACACGCGCGCGCGCTCCCTTGCCGCTAGTGTAATGTTGCTGTCCTCCAGGAACCTTGTATCTCCATGTATTTATGTTTTCCCTGAAAAGTAACCGTTTACAAGGTTTCCATGCCACAGAGACAGTATCCTGGCAGACAGTCCATCTATCAGTAGGAGCACTGCTGTCTGGACTGCAGACAGACAGACAGACAGACAGACAGACAGACAGACAGACAGACAGACAGACAGACAGACAGACAGACAGACAGACAGACAGACAGACCAGATTCAAATCAACTCAATACTGCATGTGGTTTGGGTTAGACTGAGGGGGAGAGAGCGAACCAAGTACAGAGCCAGAGGTCAAGTTTACTAAGTATTAAGCTTTGAGTGGTTAAATGTCTGAAAATCAGTGGTGGAAAGAAACTAAGTACATTTACTCAAGTACTGTACTTAAGTACAATTTTGAGGTATTTGTACTTTACTTGAGTATTTCCAATTTCCACTACTTTTACTTCTACTCCACTACATCTCAGAGGCAAATATTGTACTTTTACTTCACTACAATTACGTGAAAACTTTAGTTACTAGTTACTTTTCAGATATAAACTATGATATAATGAAACATACATTAACCACTTTAGCCCTATTTTATACATAGGCTATTTGAAAATAGCAGATCTACAAGCTCACAACGCGTCGCATCGCGACGCGTTGTGAGCTTGTAGATCGGCTATTTTCAAATATTTAGTACTTTTACTTTTGGTACTTTAAGTACATTTTGATGCCAATACTTTTGTACTTTTACTCAAGTAAATTTTTAATTTTGGATTTTTTTTTTTGTAACAGAGTATTTTTATATTGCAGTATTGGTACTTTTACTTAAGTAAAGAATTTGAGTACTTTTTCCACCACTGCACACCGCCATTGACGAGTCACTCGTCATGTGGTGTTTTCAGTGGTTTACGCTAGAGGGCGCTGTTCCAAAGCCTGTGAATTACGATGATGATGATGAAGACCTCAGCCAAAGATCACGTGATCACAGCAAAATGGAGCTGGTTTCGTTTAGCATTATATGATTTATAAAAATCCTACAATCTCTACTTTCTGTTGCTTTTTGGCGAAAACAACCCCCCTACGTCTTTTAAGGCGGTCGGCGGGTGGATCGTTGTGAAGAAATATATTCTATGATTTTTCAAAGGTTAGTGAAAACACTCTATATACACGCTAAATGTTTTAAAGGAGTAGTTCACCCAAAACAATTACTTATTTTCACATCACGTCAATGGCAGTCAATGAGTTGTTAACATGAACCCAACATATAAATAGAAAAGTTAAAGGGATTGTAGGCAAGTTCAGAGATAAAAAAAGAAAAGAATGTTGTCAAACACCGCCCCTCCAGCAGTTCGTTTCCCCGACCACCAGGGGGTGACGCAGGGGGGACTTCTAAACGGGCCATGCCGAAAATAGGAGAAGGGTCTGTCTGCAGACTGCAGACTAGGGGCGTATCCTATTGGGGCGTTTCGCATTATAGGAGGGCGTTTCGTATTCCTCGGGACCGTACATATGTTCCCCAGGTTCTATGTTCCCCGCTTTCCTAGGAGAGCGGGGAATATAGGACCTAACCTAAACCTAACCCTAACCATAACCTTAGTGGGGGAAGATAGGTCCGGGGAACATAGGTATGACCCCCACAATGGGATACGCCCCCTTTCTGAAACGCCCACAATGAGATACGCCCCCTAGTCTGCAGTCTGCAGATAGACTCTGTTGGAAAATAGGTTGCTTTATTCGGATACAATGCGTGTCACTGCCCGCCCCTGCCGGTTCTCTGAATTTGTATTTTTAAATAGGCTCTGTCATGATAAATTGACCACATATATGAAGTTAAACAACTAAATTCTATCCGAACGCTATCTTAAAAGTAAATTCTGTGCCTCAAAAAAGAAGTTTGAGAGCGTTTTAAAACCGAAAGTAAAAAGTTCACACGGACACGGACGCGCATGGACGCGCACATGCGTGCGTTAATTTACGTCCCGGACAAACATAAACAGTAGGGAAAATACGGATTTCAGAAAGAGGACTGTGTTTCAATGCAGGAAAACACCCCAGCATCATTATATAGTGGCTGATAGAGGGGAAAAATGCAAAATATATATATATAAATATTTTTCTTCTTTAAAGTGTAAACAAATACAAACAAAAATGTACACAACACTGATGACAGTGCTGTCAAACAAGTCTATGAAGCTAGCTATGGAATCTATCCACAAGTTTCCTAGGGCATGGTGGGCATCACTTCCTGTCGATTTGATCCCTGACACCTGATCAAATCGTCAGGAAGGGATAAAAAAAAGGCGAAGAGATGTGGTGCAGAGGGAAACAAATATATAGCCATTGTCGCTACAGTGTTTGTTCAGTAACAGGGTCCTGGGATATCTTTTCAAACGCTTATTCCCAAATCCCAACATATCTAAATCTATAATGTGTTCTTCATGAGAATGTAATATTGAACTAAAGTGCTTTTTCCTTCAGGGTTTTTAAATGATCCGTTTCTTGGCCGTCTGTAAAGGGAAAGTGAATTAAGTTGTGGGTTTAATAAAGCTGTCAGTGGAACACAGAGTTGAGCTGCTCTCTCTCTCACCCCAATAACGTACGTCCTGAGGAAATACTCTCTCACTCACTCACTCACTCACTCAGTGGTGTAGGCGAGGCACTATGTACAGTCGCTAGTGATGGCACCTTAGAGGTTGCATAAAAAAGAAAAGAAAACGTTATATTGTTTTAATTCTGTGGTTGGATAGAATCGTTTGATTGTTTTTTCTTGTGCTGCAAAAAGTGGCTTTGGAAAAAAAGGTTTTAATAAAGTGGTCTTAACCCAGTCAGACCGGGAACGCGTCTGTGTCATTTTTAGATTTCTTTGGGCTATTCAAAAATAGCAGATCTACAAGCTCATAGCGCGGCTACGAGCTTGTAGACCTGCTATTTCTTTTTTAAATCGTGAACATTTGTGCAAATCTTTTATATACATTTTTAACTCAAATCTTTGCTTCTGGGGGTCCCTGGAACAAAATATGTTTAGATGGGAGGGGGTCCGCGGACAAATACATATTATTTTGGGGGTCCCTGACATGAAAGAAGTTTGAAAATCATTGATAATATAGCAACATAAGTAAAAATAAATAAATAAAAACTTTAGGAAAGAAAAACTATTAGGATCTATAAGACATTTGTAAAATCCCCAGAAGCAAAGATTTGAGTTAAAAACTTTCGCTTTAAAAAAGTATATACATATTCAAACTAAAGATTTGCACACGTTTTCACGATTTTTAAAAAAAATAGCAGATCTACAAGCTCGTAGCGCGGCACTCGGTGCCGCGCTACGAGCTTGTAGATCTGCTATTTTTATATAGCCAAAGAAATCTTAAAATGACACAGCTGCGTTCCCGGTCTTAAAGGGTTAAAAAATCTAAAACATAATAATAATAATAATAATACCTGGGTACTAAAATAAAATACTGGCGCACTCGCCTGGTCTTCTGCACATATTTATAATTATTTTGCAGGTGGTGACTGACGCTTCCACTTCCACTTGATGTGTCTTCGTCCTTTGACTCTGAGGAGGAAGACACAAGTGGAAACCGTCACTCACCCACTCCAGTGACTGACTGACGTGTGACCTCGAGTGCTCCAGTATTTTATGTAGGTATAGTCTCCCCTGAAGTGCCCAGGTGTTATTCAGTGGTGTAAAGTAACTAAGTACATTTACTCATGTACTGTACTTAATTACAATTTTGAGGTATTTTTTACTTTACTGGAGTATTTCCAATTTTAAGTACTTTTACTTCTACTCCATTACATTTCAGAGGGTAAATATGTATTATTTTATTTTTACTCCACTACAATTATTTGAAAACTTTAGTTACTAGTTACTTTGCAGATATAAATTATTAGATTATAAAACATACCGTATTTTCCGCACTATAAGGCGCATCTGAGTATAAGGCGCACCTTCAATAAATGTATTATTTTCATATATAGGGCGCACCGCATTATAAGGCGCATCCGCACTATAAGGCGCACTGACGGTGCGGCTTATAGTGCGGAAACCAAGGGAACCAATATTGATACATATATAAGGCGCATCGGATTATAAGGCGCATCCGCACTATAAGGCGCACTGACGGTGCGCCTTATAGTGCGGAAAATACGGTACATTAAACACTTCAGCCCTATTTTATACCTAGGCTATTTGCCGATCCACAAGCTCACAACGCGTCACATCGCGACGCGTTGTGAGCTTGTAGATCTGCTATTTTCAAACATTTTAGTACTTTTGCTTTTGGTACTTTAAGTACGTTTTGATACCAATGCTTTTGTACTTTTACTCAAGTACATTTTCAATTCCTGACTTTTACTTGTAACAGAGTAGGCTATTTCTACGATGCAGTATTGATACTTTTACTTAAGTAAGAAATGTGAGTACTTTTTCCACCACTGGTGTTATCATTCCCTCTGATGTTGAGCACAGATGAGCCCTTTCTATACCTTCAACTGGCTGAAGCTCGCTGGACTCTCTCTTTGTGCCCTTTTACAACATTTCAGGCCCTGTATCATTCTCTGCACGTTCCCTCCCGGGGGATAAAAAAAAAACATTAAAAGCGTGAAAATCAATTGGGGAATGGACAGACGGACAGGGAGCCTGTGGGGTTGAGGCCAAGATCTGGAGAGATATTCTTTCTGTTTAACCAATGAGGAGGTGGGTAGCTGCCAACCTCCTGAGAGACTGATCCATGTACAGAAAGTTCTGGACTAAATGAATGCATGAATAAATAACCCTATGTAGGTCTTTATGAGAGAGATAGGGTGTTGATATAGTTGCTAAGTCTTCCATATATGGAAAAAGGCTAGTTTTGATAACAGAGCTCACGTGTTCGTCAAATTTGAAGTGACATTTTTAAACTATAATTTGACACTTTAGGGTGTCAAAAAAAAATATTTCAGGATTTTTGTATGTCTTTGCCATTTTTAACCGTAAGCCTAAAGCCAAAAAAATAAGCTGACCTACAAGCCCACAACGTGCAATTAAAAGTCCGGTATTCAAAATGTACTCGAATAAAAGCACAAAAGTATTGGCATCAAAATGTATGTAAATATCTGATCTACAAGCTCACAACACGTTCGTTGTGAGCTTGTAGATCTGCTATTTTCAAATAGCCGAAGTATTTAGGGATAAAGTGGTTAATGTATGTTTTGTAAAAAATAAGTAATTAGTAACTAAAGTTTTCAAATAGTGGAGTAAATGTATAATATTTGCCTCTGAGATGTAGTGGAGTAGAAGTAAAAGTATAGACAATTAGAAATACTCCGGTAAAATTGTACTTAAGTACAGTACTTGAGTAAATGTACTTAGTTACTTTACACCACTGAGTAATACAAGCACACACACACACAGGTCCATGTAACTCATTACATCAGAGTAACTCAATTTCCTACTTTTCCATGTTTGTCTGGCCGACATGACATCTAGTTAACCCCCAGTGAGAGAGAGAGAGAGAGAGACACACACACACACACACACACACACACGCACACGCACACACACGCACACACACACGCCCCTCAGGGGGGTCTGGTTATAGATGATGGAGCAACGGGGGAATACAGGACAAACAGAAGGTAAGTGTCAAAACAAAGGAAACAGATAAAGTAAATGTGTGGCATCATGCAGCTACGGAACAAAACACACTGCAGGGCAAACGGAGCGTGTCAAAAAATCACTGTCTGTCTGTGTGGAGCAAGGTTATTATAGTTAACAGAAACGAAACGAAAACTAACATTTCAACATAAAATAAAAAATTGTGGCCTTAACACATTCGGTGCCAGAGTTTTATTAAAACAGTGTACGTTTAGTGCCAGAGATCTCACCGTTTGTAACGCTGCGCTGTTTAGAGCTGTAGACTCCACGACGAGCACCCGCATGTAAACAATGGATGTGTGTACGATGGTGGATGGTCCTGGCTAACGCCTGGAACAATAACATCTCTCACACGAGCCGCCTTTGTGGAGTGATCGCGCACCGAAAATGACTCGTTTTCACCACTGTAAAAAATTACAGAGATCCGGAGGTTTTTATCAAGGAGATAGAATGGGAGCGGACGGGAGCCCGTTTTTTTGGCACAGTGATTGTGGCAGTTCACCCTGCCACTGACACCACATCATAACCACATCAACACACTACACAATACACCATACACACAATAGCCAGGTAGCATGCTAGGATAGTTTGGTGGGTGCACAACTCCATTTAACAGCTTTTAGTATGTTTCCTGTATTATTGTTCTTTTCACACATGACGTAAATGATTTCACACAGCACAGGGTTAAAGGGTAAAATTGTTCTTTGTTTTTTAAGTTGCAGGGAATCTACGAGCTTGTAGATCTGCAAGTTTTTTTGGCAAATGTTTGACTGTTTTTTCTTTCTCTTACCACAGTGCTTCCTGGTTCTGGGCAGTGACGTAGGACCTGAGTGTGGCTGCAGGCTGGCTTTTATAGTGCCAGCCTGTTTGTAGTGAGCATGCTCAGTCCATATACCTGCTGTACCACCAACTGTGGGTTTGAGTAAAATGGCGTATTCTAATTGTTATTATGAATTATTATTATTGTGGGAAATGTGGTAATGTGAGGACACTTTAAATGTGTTAAATGTGAAGTATAACGTCTTTGGATGAAATAACTGGTTTATGTATAAATTGATTGAGTCAATTGAGATTGGTATGGTCCAGTGGGAGGGGCTTAGCCTTTAAAAGAAGGGTGCCTACCACTGCCCAGGTAGTCAGTGAAGGGCTGCCGTAGGGAGCAGACCTAGAGCCAATCGGGCCAGTATTGTATTTTTTGTAATGTAATTAGTTTTTCCCTGGGACTTTCTAAAACAGGAAAATAAAACAAACACTTGTTTTGCACCTACGGACTGCATTTTATTCCAGTAATTGTGACATATCCTACCCACATGGGACAAAGTGTGACAGTGATCCATCTGTCCCTTCCATTTAAGAGGCACCGTGGTTGGTTCCAAAGTTGCGCTAGCCCCCCCCCCCCCCTTGTGGAAAAAAACTAAAAACATTGAAAACACGTTTTTCCCCGTGTTCGGCACCTAAGCACTACTCTTTGAAAACACGGTAAATCACGGTTTTGGCACCCAATGTGTTAAACATTGGAACATAATGAATACAACTTTTTTTGTTTGTTTTTTAGGCTTCATAATCACAAATTGCACAGGGCAGATATATGGCAAATGATTTGAATATACAAAGGAATTACTGACACATTTGTGACCGCTTACAGTGGTTTGGTACAGCTAGTGGGGGAGTGGTTAGGGGTGGAGTTAACACCTATGTCACTCTCATTTTCACACCCATTTTCAGTGGCCCCAGAGGTGTTGAAATTTAGAAATCTTGGCAGGGCATTTTCTATACTTTGGGGTTTCTGCTTCAACAAGATATTGTCCAATTTCAATGAATGAGACATCATGTGAAAGCTTACATTCTGTACTTTCATAATATGTAAAAACCTGAAAAATTACCACAGCCCCGTTGTGTCTCAAACCACTGTAGGTGGTCACATTTGACAATGTACTTTCGAGAAAACGTGAAAATAGCGGAAATAGCTATTGACGTGTTGTAAGCTTGTAGATCTGCTATTTCTGCTGTAGCATTTGTAGCAAAATCCCACGGGAAATCTCGTCGGTGGCAGGCAAATAGTTAATGGGTTAAGGCCTGGTTTCCACATGAACCCTCTACTCAGGGGAAACAGCAGCACCGTCCCCCCCCCAGACACCTTCATTAAAATGGATCCAGACAGGAACAGCGTTTCCTTGACCTCCCAGTGGCCCTGTGTCTGTCTGTCTGTCTGTCTGCCTCAGAGACCTCCAGGTGAAAGGTCACAGAAAACACAGCCCTGTCTGTCTGTCTGTCTGTCTGTCTAAGACCTCCTGGTGAAAGGCCACAGAAAACAGCTCCCAGCCCGTTAGCCATCGATCCATCCTCTGCTGCTGCTTCTAACTACCTGGAGGGTCAGAGAAGAGCCCCACGAGATATCCGTCTGGACGAGATATCGGCATTTTTTTAAATGATTGAATAGGGCAAAACTTAGGATAACCGCTCTCCTCTCACACAACCAAATAACAAAGCTACTGCACACACACTGAAGTATCCAAAGCACGTAGGACTGTGTGCGCACGCACACACACACACACACACACACACACACACACACACACACACACACACACACACACACACACACACACACACACACACACACACACACACACACACACACACACACACACACACACACACACACACACACACACACACGGAAAAAGTACTGAAATGTAAAAAAGTACTGAAATGTTTTACTTAAGTAAAAGTATCAATACTGCAATATAGAAATACTCTGTTACAAAAAACTAAAAGTAAAAGTCCGGAATTCAAAATGTACTCGAATAAGAGTATACAAAAGTATTGGCATCAATAGTAAAAGTAATTTTTTTTTTGAAAATAGCAGATCTACAAGCTCACAACGTGTCGCATCTCAGTATGTACTTAGTACCAAAAGTAAAAGTACAAAAATGTTTGAAAATAGCAGATCTACAAGCTCACAACGCGTTGCGATGCGACGTGTTGTGAGCTTGAATAGGTCGGCTATTTTCAAATAGCTTAGGTATAAAATAGGGCTAAAGTGGTTAATGTAATATATTTATATCTGCAAAGTAACTAAAACATTCAAATAATTGTACACACACACACACACACGCACACACGCACACACACACACACACACACACACACACACACACACACACACACACACACACACACACACACACACACACACACACACACACACACACACACACAGAAACAGAACTGTGAGGTTACAAAGGGGTCTCCCTTCGGGAGATGGAAGCCTGTGTAATCTTCAAACACACTCTCCACTTCAATCTGTAGCTGCTCTGTATCATAAGCCACACGGCCAGACTTCTGAACAGTCTCCACCTGGCTACCATTCGAGTGTCCAAACTTATTGTTTTCAGTGGGGAGTTAAGGGACCATTATTTGAAAATATGAAAATTCCCATAAGGCTGACTGCATCTCTTTCATACTGTACCTTTGGGCCGTAACAAAGTCACTTACAATTCTATTTAAAGGAGAATTACGGACTACGTTTTTCTTACCTTTTATATGATATTATCATTGATTGATTGATTGATTGAATACTTTATTTAGAAAAGACATGGAAACAGTACATGGAAGTACAATTTACAACACAAGGTCCTCTGAACTGGATCGCTCATAAAAGCACAATGGCTTATTTAAAATGAGATCACCATGCACTCAAATCATGATGACATTTTAGAAAACAGACAGATATAAACTACTATGCAGAACGTCATACAAAAAACCCAAGCGGACGGTTCATGCACTAGATCGCATATTTTCATCGAGATTTTATGTAATTTTTTTTGTTCATATCTGACTTTCCTAATGACTGAAATCTCGTCCCAAATGGGCCACCGTAGTGTTCACTGATCACGGGCGAAATCTCATCTTGCGAGACTTCCGGAGGGGCGAAAATCTTACACAGACACTGTGGACAGTTTTCTGTCATAAGGAAAGTCAGATATGAACGGAAAAATATAAAATTGCGATAAAAATACGAGATCTAGCGCATGGACCGGCCGCTCAGGGTTTTAGCTGCAGTGGACTCGGGATGGAGTTATGATTTTTTTCAACTGTACCACTCGTCCTAGGATATAATATCATATAAAAGGTACGAAAAACGCAGTCTGGAATTCTCCTTTAACTACTGTGAAATATCAATTATCTTTGGTTGAAAGTGTAGCCAAATATAAGCCACACATTTGTGCTGTGAACAAAACTAAAATTAATTCAGTCCTTTGTTCAGCCTTTTTTCACATGCATCCACTGTATTGCTATTATATTCACAGTCCAAAAATGTGTTTGTTCAAACTAAAGTGCAGCCAAATGTAATCAGGTGTAAAAAAAACAATCACATTTTTGTTTTAATAAAACATTACAAATAGCATTTCTTTAAGATCTTGAGAATTAGATGACACAAGGAACAAGCAAGTTAATTTCAAAACACTACTGGCCGGCCATAAATAATACCTGTATTTTAATAAGGAATCTGCAGGTTTAAGTGGCTAAATGACTGAAAATACACATTAACATGAGCATATATTAAAAAAAAGAAAAGGTGATGTGTAAACAAATAAACAAATAAACATTAATGTATTGATGATAGTGCTGTCAAACAAGTCTATAAAGCTATCTATGAAATATATGATAAAAGGCTAATCTATAACACCATTTTATAGTAGGGGGGCCCTGCTTCATCCGTCTCTCTCAGCTAAGGGGTCCTTGGCCTGTTACGACTCCTCCCGAAAGCCGAGAACGGAAGCCGTCATCTGTTTGTAATTTTCATTCACAAAAAATACTTTATATAAATATATTTTAGAATGTCAATTTCTGATAAGCAGCAAGCTACAGTATATAGGGTTCGATTATTTTGTATCTATATGTGACTGCTGCTAGAAAAAAGTGCCTCATGTCGCCTGTTGTGAAACAGTAGAAAACAGCAAAACAAGTTCGATTTTTTTTCATATTAACACAGTTCGAATGTTGAAGAAGGTTTGTATTCCAAAAGATAGTCGTTTTAGAATCATTAAGTGGTTTAAATTACATTACAAAAACAGCTGTGTTTGAGTCAGTTTCTGTCGGTCTTGTGTGGGCGGAGAGTGAGTGGTTTTGGTTCGTTGTTGAATCCATATGTTCTCCGGTTACAAGCCTAATCCCCGCCCATCAGTATCCGTGCCTGTCTGTTCTCTGTTCTACAGTGGTGTAAAGTAACTAAGTACATTTACTCAAGTACTGTACTTAAGTACAATTCGGAGGTATTTTTTACTTTATTGGAATAAAATCCAGCTGGGTGAATATCCAACTCGAAACTAACTTCACCACGGTGGGAAGCGGCCAGTATTGCGTTAGTCTTTTCCAGGACTTATCAGCATCTAGTTGTATAAAAATGTAACATTGTAGCGAACACAGCAGCTAGGTGAGGGCGGCCCCAGCTAAACAGGCCGCTCGACGTTCGTTTGTATGGAAGTATTTCACTGAAGATGTGGACAAAACAAGTAAAGACGAAATGGAAGCGCGGGGAGGAGGAGGAAGAGGTGTCGTATCCGCTTTTATCCTCTGATCGTTTTCAGAGCTTTCCGTTGCTCCAGATTGAATGATGGAAGCCTTTTGAACATTGCGGGAGACAACGGTCTGGCTCAATAGATAATCATAAACCTGTGATATGACAATATAAAACGTTAGCTGAAGTTAGGGGGAATTAGAAGTTTAGTTCAAAATTAAATTAGGTTTGAGCTTGTACAGTAGCTCCGTATATTTGCCAGACAAGACTTTAACCTTTGTATGTCACATAAAGAACAGAACCCAGACCAAGGGGCCAGCCTGCCTGACATATTTACATTGAAGCCGATACGGAAGAGAGACAGTTCATATGAATGGCCTGTATGGAGCTGTTTTACCCCTGCAGGTGTCAGAAATAATATTCTCTCATTGTAAGCGGAAGGGTTTTTGACGAACTTTAGACTAGATTTTCTTACCTTAATAAAAATTGTCATAAATACTATATGCTTCCAGTCGCTAGTTTAAAGTCTCCTTTCAATCATCATGATATGCGTTTTGCTAAATTATGGTCCCATTTATTTTAAAATTGACGATAAAGTAGGCTATGCTCCAGGAGGGGCGGTATGATTTGATTGACAACCTACACAACCAATAGCATTCATTCCCTGCCCCCGCTCTTGATTGACAAGCTACCCAACCAATAGCATTCTTTGGTGATTGCTTTCCGGTTCCCTGGTCACATGTCTGGTCTCAAGCAATAGCGTTTAAGTTCCGCCGTGCCCAATGGTATATATCAAAGATGGCGGATTGCACATTCTTTAACAATCGGCTTCATTTACGGTCTGTATAAAGAACAGAACCCAGATACACACACAGAGAGAGAGGGCGGATTCAGACTATGGTCCCGGGTGCAGATGTTGTGATAGTGTGAATGTAGCGTACCGTTCCCCGAAACGGATCACCGTACCGTACCCGGCACCGCCTCCCGAGGTAGCCTCGGGTGCGATTGACGCGTCCTCGGGTACGGTACGCTGCAATGTGAATCCATCCGTACCGACAGGAGGAAGTGGACTGCTAATCATATATCATTTATATATTTTTATAATGACGCATTATTTTAGCTGGGTTATACCTTCTCATAGTTCTACTTGAATGTTGACAAGAAATAATAAAGCTAGTGTTTGAGTAGCGCGAGCCGTGAAAACAAACAAAAAACACATGTGTAGCGAACGTGTATATAAGGATAAATATACCAAGGATTAGTCCGTGACGTCACTGCTAAAATACCAAGGATGCATCAGTGACGTGACTATCATATTGATAATAACAGAGACGCGAGAGACGACGTTACATTTTGAGGTTTCAAAGACCAACGCACAGACTGCTTAGGTTGTGTATTGTTGTTCTGTTATTATTATAACTCAAGACAACGTCAGGAACACAGTCAAACTTTATTATTCACTTTAAACTCTGACAAGTGACTCTTCTTCTGTGAATGACATTCTCCATCTCCCAAAGCCCCATAGTCAACAGCGCCCCCATGAGGCACATATTTACCATTACGGTTGCATGAAGTGTACTCGAGTACGGAAGAATTTTGGCCAATGTGAATGCTGGCCAGCTGGGAGAGGCCAATCGTCCTCGGGAACGGTTCGAATCAATCGGACCCAGTCTGAATCCGCCCAGAGACAGACAGACAGACAGACAGACAGACAGACAGACAGACAGACAGACAGACAGACAATCTGTCACATAAAGAACAGAACTCAGACACACACACAGAGAGCTTTGTGTGCCAAAACGCACTGAAGGCAGACGGACGCCCACCTCCTACTGTCAGCTTCTGTTCAAGGTCTTCTTCTTCTCTACAAAAGACATGCTTTATTCCTTGCTGCTGCTGCTGCTATAGACTGGCTGATGTCACCAAGAAGTACTTTCTGTTGGAGTGAACATTGATTTGTTGGGTTTTCTGTACTTTAAATACAGTGGTTCTCAAACATTTTCACTTCAAGGACCCCCCGAATGTATTTGGCTGTGGACACAAGAGAAGTTTTGTGCAAAAAAAAAAATCAATACTACATCAGTACAAAAGAACCGAACATGTTCCGAGATGTTTTAAAAAATGTACAGAAATCGGAAGCCGATCTGCAAGCTCACAGCGTGTCACTTTGTAAGAAGAACTGTGTTCCAGAAATAAACAAAACAATAAACCCAGGGTGACGTCAGGACGTGACTTGACAGAGTGTGTCTGAGTGTCAGAGGGCTGACAGACACATACTGCACTTCTAGACATTTTTCTCCAATCGTTTTATGATGAAGCACACATCACTGACCTGACCACTCTCACTGTCTGAGTACTGTGGCTGGCAGACAGAGAGAGAGAGAGAGAGAGAGAGAGAGAGAGAGAGAGAGAGAGAGAGAGAGAGAGAGAGAGAGAGAGAGAGACACAGAGAGACACAGAGAGACAGAGAGTCAGACACAAAAGACCAAAAGGACATGACAGATGCATAGAGTGGATAAAGTCTTTCTCACAAAATCAGATATTACTTCTTTTTTTCAACTGTTCCTGTCTTTCCACCATTGAGACCACACCTGAAGGGGGAGGTACGCCATGAAATTAGATTTAGCCCCCTCCTCCCCCCCACCCGTAGTAACTCTGAGGACCCCCTAGGGGTCCCGGGACCCCCTGTTGTAATGGAACATGATGCAGCAGTACACCATGGATAAAGGACAGCCACCACAAAAAGCTTCCATAGGAACTAACAGGGGTCACACAAAGGTCACATGGCTGACCCTCCGCAGTCCGCACCCACAGAGGTCTCTCACTCTCTCGATGGTAAAAGGTGTTCTCATGGCAATCATAGAGACCGGCTCTCTCCTGTCCTTTCTACACGTCCAATCACATGCAGAGATCTATCGGTCTCTCTCTCTCTCTCTGCTATCTCCTCCTGTCTCTCTGTACCTCAGCACCTCCTACATGCTGATCGGCGGCCAGCTGTGTGTCAGTGTGTTTGCATCGAGCAAAGCGGATGGTTTCTCAGTCCATCCACTTAGTTTCCAACGGCAACCTTCGGGGCTACCAGGTTTTACTGAGCAAACACTCTGAGACAGATGGATGGACACACACACACACACACACACACACACACACACACACACACACACACACACACACACACACACACACACACACACACACACACACACACACACACACACACACACACACACACACACACACACACACACACACACACACACACACACACAGAGAGAGAGAGAGAGAGACAGACAGACAGACAGACAGACAGACAGACAGACAGACAGAGAAGATCACTTGTTCTTGTCAGATTGAAAAAAGTGCACTCGTTTTCACTCATATTATCGTGTAGCCCGAGCTTACTATGAAACCGTGCTCGGCTTGTGTGTGTGTGGCTCTGTGGCTCTGTGTGCAGTATTGTGTGCGTGCACTGCCTGTGTGCAGCCGCCAGAGTGCGCCAGAGTGCACTACAGTGTGGCTGAAATCCGCCTGGCCATGAAGAACGCAGGAATGTAGACAATGCTCTGATTAAAATGCAGAACAGCCTGCAACATGCCTAAACCAAACACATTTCAAAAACTACAAAGACAAAAAACATTAAAAAATAAATAAAAATAAACAACAAACAAACATAACAATTTAAAAAAGACAAAAACTGTACCACCCACTTCTCTACAATTGCTCGTTCCTTTCGATTCTTCTTATTGTTATTTTCGAGCTGCGTTCGCTTCCCGCGTTTGCGCGTCTTACATGTAATGTAATCGTTATATGTATAGCACTATCTGCAGGACAAGTCCCAACAACCATAAGTCTGTGACATATACAAACTGAAAAACACCACATGCACACAATCTGTGACTGATACTGTGTGTGTGTGTGTGTGTGTGTGTGTGTGTGTGTGTGTGTGTGTGTGTGTGTGTGTGTGTGTGTGTGTGTGTGTGTGTGTGCGCGCGTCTCAGGCTACCTTTCCCTCAGCATACGAGCGAGGCACACTGTTTTATGGAGCTCTAAACGGCCCCATTAAACCATACAGAACAGATGGTGCACCCAAGTATCCAGCGTGTGTGTGTGTGTGTGTGTGTGTGTGTGTGTGTGTGTGTGTGTGTGTGTGTGTGTGTGTGTGTGTGTGTGTGTGTGTGTGTGTGTTTGTGTGTGTGTGTGTGTGTGTTTGTGCGTGCGTGTTGTGATGTAATGTCTCCATTTCTCAAATGTTTTCCACCAGAGAGACACTTTACAGTAACAGTAACAGCGGTATCTATCTGTCACATCATGTTGTGAAACTATACAGTGTCTCATTAAAGGTAGAGTCAGTGATATTTTTGGTAAAAATAAAACACATTTTTGTTAAAAGGTTAAAGGTAGGGTCAGTGATTTTCTGTGGTTAAAATAAGTGTGAAATACATGTAGCTCTATGTTCTAATAGTAAGTTTATATTGATAATAGTGTTGTTGACTGGTAGTTGTTTTCGTTTCTCCAGGCTATGTGATCAAGTAGGGGGGGGGGGGGTTGGGGGGGGTAACATTTCCATAGTAGCGCAAGCTCCACCAACCCATGCTTATGGATCCCACCGCAGTTCTAGGAAGATCTGCTGTGATTGGCCAGTAGCCGCTGTGATTGGACAGCGGTCGCTGTGATTGGCCAGTAGTCGCTGTGATTGGCCAGTAGTCGCTGTGATTGGCCAGCTAGTCGCTGTGCGCTTTTGCTTCTATGCCTAACCTAACCTAAACCCCTAACCTCAGTAAAACTATGTCTAAACCTAACCGTAACCCTAGCGTTAACCTCAGTAAAACTAAGTCTAAACCTAACCGTAACCCTAACCTTAACCTCAGTAAAACTATGCCTTAACTTAACCTTAACCTCAGTAAAACTATGCTTAAACCTAACCTAACATACCCTGTGTCTGGGTAGCTCAGTCGGTAGAGCTCTCACCTTCAGACCACAAGGTCATGGGTTCGATCCCGGGCACCGCCAACTCAGCGCATGAGTAGCACGGCTTGGGTGCGGTAAGTCGTGCGGTAAGTACTGGGAGCTGAGGATAGGTGTGGCGCTCCACCTCAGCAATCCATCTCCCGGGGGTCTAGTGCATTGTAACGGGGACAGACTCCTGCGTGTTACTAGGCTGATACCGCCAATAAGCCACCTCCCAACCTACTTATTAAACCCTAACCTCAGTAAAACTATGCTTAAACCCTAACCTCAGTAAAACTATGCCTAAACCCTAACCTCAGTACAACTTTGCCTAAACCTAACCTAAACCCTAACCTCAGTACAACTATGCCTAAACCTAACCTCAGTAAAACTATGCTTAAACCTAACCTAAACCCTAACCTCAGTAAAACTATGCCTAACCCTAACCTCAGTAAAACTATGCCTAAACCTAACCTAAAGCCTAACCAGTAAAACTATGCCTAAACCTAACCTCAGTAAAACTATGTCTAAACCTAACCTAAACCCTAACCTCAGTAAAACTATGCCTAAACCTAACCTAGACCCTAACCTCAATAAAACTATGCCTAAACCTAACCTAAACCCTAACCTCAGTAAAACTATGCCTAAACCTAACCTAAACCTAAACCTAACCTTTTTTTTGCCGAAAACCTTCCACTCGGCTGGGTGGCGGGAGGGCTTCCCTTTGTTCCGGCTGGAACGAACCCGAGGCGGCGAAGAAGACGGCCAGGTCGACGAGGGAAAAGAGCGGGTCTCCTCGTAAGAACAACAAAACGTGGATATAAACCTGCACTGCCTTCAATCCTGCTAGCGAACGTTAGATCTCTGTGTGAATCAAGAACAGTGACCACTATGGACGACTTACTGGCGCGCGTTAAATACAACGCCGAGACGAGAAGCACGTCCATTGTTGTGCTAACAGAGACGTGGATAACGGAGTTAGCATCTGATTCTTCCATCACTCCCCCTGGTTTCACCGTGTATAGAAAAGACAGAGACACTGTACTAAGCGGTAAGCAACGTGGGGGGGGAGTTTGTGCCTTGATCAACAACAACTGGTGCAAAGATGTTAAAATCCTAGATAGTCACTGCTCACCAGACCTTGAACTTTTAATCATAGCCTGCCGTCCTTTCTACCTACCACGCGACTTCAGCATTGTGATTGTAGCCGTTGTTTACATTCATCCTGGAGCTAATAAGGACACAGCTATGAGGGAATTACACCAGGCGATCAGTGCACAAGAAAATCGCCACCCGGACTGCGCAGTCATCTGCCTAGGCGACTTCAACCGGACAGACTTAAAAAAGGTCTTTCCCAAATTCCACCAGCATGTCGCCTGCAGCACCCGTGGTGACAATATTCTTGACCACTGCTACACGCCCTTCAAAGATGGATACAAAGCTCTCCGCCGCCCACCGCTAGGAAGCTCTGACCACTACGCCATCCAGCTGCTACCTGCCTACAAACAGAGGCTAAAAAGGGAGCCGGTCATTGAGAAGGAAATCCGAATCTGGTCTGAGGACACAGACGCTATGCTACAATCCTGCTTCTACCAGACTGACTGGGGGATGTTTAAGAACGCCGCTGGGAATAACATCAACGAACTCTCAGACTCAGTCACTGGCTTTATCAGTAAGTGCATAGATGACATAGTCCCAAAAAAGACAGTTCGGATCTATCCCAATCAGAAACCATGGATGGACAGCGGAGTACGTGCACATCTGCATGAACGGGATGCTGGTTTCAAATCTGGCGACGTGGAAACGCGCAACACGACGCACGCGGCCCTAAACAGCGCCATCAGGAAGGCGAAAAAGGCCTACACAAAAAAAGATGCAAGACAAACTCAGCAATGGCGACATCAGGAGCACATGGCAGGCGGTACACACCTTGACAGACTGCAAAACAAGAACCAGAAGCGAGGTGAACCCGCCTACCTCCCCAACGAACTGAACACTTTCTACGGCCGGTTTGAGATCAGCCCCAACCACGGCAGCCAAGCGGGGCCATCAGCAGCACCAGCAGAGGAGAACCCTCTAACCATCTCGGAGAGAGAAGTGCGTACAGCCTTCGCACGGGTCAACATCCACAAGGCAGCCGGACCTGATGGGATTCCAGGCCGGGTCCTTAAGGCATGTGCAGACCAGCTGGCGGGTGTCTTCGCTGACATCTTTAACCTCTCCCTCTCCCAGGCTGTGGTCCCTGCAGGGTTCAAAATGTCAACCATTGTGCCCATTCCCAAAAAGGCCAAAGTGACATGCCTGAACGACTAGAGACCTGTCGCTCTCACCCCGATCGTCAGCAAGTGCTTCGAGAAACTGGTGAGGGAATACATCAGCTCCACGCTACCTGCCTCGCTGGATCCGTGGCAGTATGCATACCGCAAAAACAGATCCACCGACGACGCTATTGCCATGGCTCTCCACACCGTCCTCTCGCACATGGACAACAAGCTGCTGAAGGACAAATATGTACGTATGCTGTTCGTGGACTACAGCTCAGCATTCAACACCATTGTCCCAGCAATACTTGACAAAAAGCTCAGAGACCTAGGGCTACACCCAAGCATGTGCGACTGGATACAGGACTTCTTGTCCAACCGACATCAGGTGGTGAGAATGGGCAGCATCACATCCGACCCCCTGACCCTCAACACCGGAGCACCCCAGGGATGCGTGCTGAGCCCTCTCCTCTACTCCCTGTACACGTATGACTGCACAGCCACACATGTCTCCAACACCATCATAAAGTACGCGGACGACACGACAGTGATAGGCCGAATCGTCAACAACGACGAGTCTGACTATAGAGAGGAGATCAACTCACTGGCACGCTGGTGCCGGGAGAACAACCTCTCTCTTAACGTCGACAAGACCAAAGAACTGATCGTGGACTTCAGGAGGCCGCGGAGAGACCATGCGCCCATCCTCATCGACGGTGCTGCAGTGGAAAGGGTCAGCGAGTTCAAGTTCCTCGGAGTACACATCGAGGAGGACCTCAAATGGGAGACGCACACCACACACGTGAGGAAAAAGGCTCAGCAGCGACTGTACTGGCTCCGCCGCCTGAAGAAGCTCGGAGTAGGACGTCGCATCCTCAGGCTGTATTACAACAGTTCTGTTGAAGGCATCCTAACAGGCTGTGTCACGGCCTGGTACGGGAACTGCACTGCCCGAGAAAAGATCAGCCTACAGCGAGTAGTGCGATCGGCAGAGCGGATAATGGGAATCGAGCTCCCAGCGCTCCAGGAACTGTACAAAAAGCGGTGCGTGGTCAAAGCCAAGCGCATCATCAAGGACAAGCACCACCCAAGTCACAGACTGTTCAAACCCCTACAACGACCGCGACCGGGCAAGGGGCTCTACCGCAGTATCAAGAGTTCCACCACCAGGTACTGGTGTAGTTTTAATCCGGCTGCTGTCAGGATGCTGAATGAGGCATAAGCCTTGTTCAGCAGCCTGACAGCAGGCGGTGCAAAACCTTTCTGGCTCTTCCTGAACACACCTGTGGATTATACCAGGGACAATGACTTGGACTTAGCTCCCCCTCGGACACACCTGTGGACTACACCAGGTACAAATGACTTTGTTGCTGCACTCCCTCATGGAGCTACTTGCGGATTATACTAGGGTCAGTCCACCCTAGGTGGACACGCACTGACCTTTTGCACCTTAATCCCATGTATAACGCACTGACTTTTTTTGTCTTTTTATTGTGCTCTTTTTTCTCTAAGCACCTTAACGTCCATATGTATATCATGCACAGTATAAGTATAACATGCACAGTATACATACATTGCTGCTATGCTCAGGCACCTTAGTTTTTTATTATCTCAGGTACTTTGTAAATATGTAGATAACTTGTCTGGCCTTCTGTTGCTCTCTTGTTTTGATCTCCTTCCCACTTGCCCCCCACCCCCTCTTCTTCTCCCCCCCCCCCCTCTTCTTTCTATGGAAATTAACGTTGCGATGGGAACGATGTACTCGGTGCCGCGCTATGAGCTTGTAGATCTGCTATCTTTGAATAGCCCAAATACATCTTAAAATGACACAGATGTGTTCCCGGTCTAAATGCGTTAAAAGCCAGGCTGACTCAGAGTTGTTATGAAGGACATGATGAGGTTGAAGATATAGAGAGAGAGAGAGAGAGAGCTCTGAGTCATGAAGATGATTAAGATGGTCCCTACAGGGGGTCCCCGAAGGACCCCATAAGGACAGTGACCTGGCACGAATAGAAAGAACGTTGTGTTCTTTTTTATTTCATCATCATTCTGCTGTTCCCAAAAATGGAACCCACCCACCCACCCACCCAGCCAGTCAGCAGAGACCTTGGAAGGGTCTAATGTGTGTCAGTTATTAAAGGTAGGGTACAGTATGAGTGATATTTATTTTAGTTAAAATAAGTGTTTTTCAGCCCTATATACATTTCGGCCATTTGAAAATAGCAGATTCAAATGGCATCGCAACGCATTGTGAGCTTGTAGATCTGCTATTTTCAAAGGATATTTTTACAATTGAAAACTGGGAAATGGGACATTCTGGGTAACGAGTACTTTTACTTTTGATTCTTTAAGTACATGTTGATACCAAAACGTTACTCAAGTCAATTTTGAATTCAGAACTTTTACCTGTAGCAGTATAGTATTTTTACATTGCAGTTGGTACTTTTACTTAAAGGGGAAGACCACTAATTTTCAACATTGAACTATGTCTTTAATACACCTTAGAACTGGATAATTGATTGAGGTCATGTGATCAGTGAAATACGCAGGGTGTACTTTTGGTTGAGGGGGCGGAGCCAAAATTACACCCTGGGTATGTCACTGATCACATGACCTCAATCAATTATCCAGTTCTAGGCAACACAGAAGGGGGGGGGACTTTTTTTCTTATTTCCACACAACAGCTCTAAGGTGTATTAAAGACATAGTTCAATGTTGAAAATGAGTGGTCTTCCCCTTAAGTAAAATATTTGAGTACTTTTTTCCACCGCTGCTTGGGAGTTAAATGAACACAGGACTTTACACTTCAGAGTAGAGGACTTATAACTATAACTTATAGTTATAAGACATATAACTACTGCTACTGTTGCTCTACCATGATAGTGGAATATACACACATACAAGCACACACACGTGCACCCTATAGAAGCTGTGTTGTTGCCCTGTGCCCTATGGCATGTCTATGTGACACACACGCGCGCGCACGCACGCACGCACGTACGTGGCGGAAAAAGTACTTATTTTTTTTACTTGAGTTACAAGTAAAAGGTCCGTGTTCAAAACGTTACTTGCGCAAAAGTACAAAAGTATTGGCATCAAAATATACTTAAAGTACCAAAAGTAAAAGTACTAAAACGTTTGAAAATAGCAGATCTACAAGCTGTGACGCGTTGTGAGCTTGTAGATCTGCTATTTTCAAATAGCCTAGATATAAAATTTATATATAGTTAATATATTGGTAAAGTGGTTAATATATGTTTTATAATGTAATCATTTATATCTGCAAAGTAACTATAACTAAAGCGTTCAAATAATTGTAGTCGAGTAAAAGTACAATAGCTTCTGAGATGTATAGTGGAGTAGAAGTAAAAGTATTGAAAATTGGAAACACTCCAGTTAAATAAAAAATACCTCAGAATTGTACTTAAGTACAGTACTTGAGTATACTGTATGTGCTTTACACCATTGAATATACACACACATACACGCGCCCTATAGAAGCTTTGTTGTTGCCCTGTGCCCTATGGCATGTCTCTCTCACTCACACACACACACACACACACACACACACACACACACACACACACACACACACACACACACACACACACACACACACACACACACACACACGCGCGCGTCAACGTGTCACAGAGGAGTGAACCTCGAGAGGGGGGTGGGGTGGGGGGTGTTATAATACTCCGTTGCCACGGGCGACCATCGCAGTGGAGAGAGAGATGTTGTGATTGGAGCGAGGTCAGGCAGAGCCAAGGCCACCCGGTCGCCATGGTGACGATGGACCACACTGGATCATCCATCCATCCATCCCTAAGGTGGTCCATGGTTACTATGGGAACAGCCTCGCCTCCTCCCCATGGGGGGAGGGGGGAGGCTGACACTACATGCAGCACTCAAGGAAAAAAAAGCACACACGACTTCTTCTATGACAACGTGTCACTCTAGACTAAAACTGTTGGTCGGGACCCCTAAGCGGGTCCTCGAATGATTTTGGGGGGGTCCCCAGATGATTAGCTGAATGTGCAAGTAATTAATTACATTTACTCAAGTACTGTACTTAACTCGTGGCCTGAAAAGTTTGAGAACCACTGGACTAGACGCTCGCTGTCAGCGCCATGCAAAGTACTCGACCCCAGTACTTGAGTCAAAGTATAGATACATACTCCTGTTCAGGTATTGCTCATAACTACGAGTGAAAGTTGCACTGTAGTTAACCCATTAAGACCTGAGGACGATTCAAATTTTTTTTTCTAAATCCTAATAGTTTTTTGAAAAGAATATAAAATAATTGTAGTGGAGTAAAAGTACAATATTTGCTTTTGAGATGTAGTGGAGTAGAAGTAAAAGTACTGAAAACTGGAAATACTCTAATACTTTACACCACTGATATTTGCTTCTGAGATGTAGTGGGGTAGAAGTATATTAATTGGTGTTTGAAAAAGTGCTAATGGCAACAGCCTTGACTTCCCACGAATCCCACGGGGTGGCTGACACAACACACACGTGTACACACGCACACACACACACGTTTATATATACTTGTGAGGATATCAACACTTTAGGAAGCCGATTTAATGAACGCCATTAAAAAAATATAATACATTTTTTAACCACAACTCTAAAGCTGACAAATTGCAGATCTACAAGCTCACAACACGTCACGCTGCGACACCTGGATATTTTCCTAATTGTAAAACCCATCTCTTTTTTTTAACCACAGGAAAATGGATCTCACAACGTGTATTTCTCAAATTCTACTATACTTTTGGGGACATTTGGCCCTCACCAATATAGTATATAAAACAAGTGAAAACGCACGCACGCACGCACGCACGCACACACACACACACACACACACACACACACACACACACACACACACACACACACACACACACACACACACACACACACACACACACACACACACACACACACACACACACACACACACACACACACACACAGGAGCGTGTGATGTTCCATGAAACAACATCACCTCAGTAATCACATCATCATTGTGTCAGGGAGAGTCAGGCATCTAACAGGTGCTTTAAAGAGGACACAGCGGCCTCTAGTGGTTATTCAGCTTAATCGCAGCTTTCTGAGCTTCCACAGCAACAGTGTTCATTTCGTTAGTCGACTAAAACTGTGTTCGTCAACTACCTATTTTCACTGACGAAAACTAAATAAAAACTACGCTATGATGACCAAAACTATGAATACATATAATGACAATTTCGTCAACAAATAGTGGAGAAGCGATCCAGCTCCGAAAATAGCCGATCTACAAGCTTCTACAAGCTCCGGCTTACCGGCTATTTTCAGCATGCAGCCAAGTATAAATCAGCCATTACGACGCCGTCAAGGCACCGCCAAAATACATTTTTTTCCCGACTAAATCAACTGTAGATGTAGTCGACTATAATCTTATGGTCGACTACACATTAAATTAGACTTAAAAAAAAAAAAAATCAGATGACTAAAATATTACTTACACTAAATGGATTTGTATTCAAAAGACTATGAATAAAACTAAATCACGATTTGCTGTCAAAACAATGACTGTCACCAAGGAGAATCACAGGCTCACTCTGCCCTCTAGTGGTGTATTGGAGAAACACATGATTGCTATATCCAAAAATACACCTGCTCTTTGAAATCCCACATAGAACTATTTGGTTTGAAATTGTATTAGGCATTATGGCAAATAAACATACAGTATAAAAGCTTGTCGGTCTGCTATTAAAAAAAATTAAAATGTTTCTTTTCAAATGGAATATTTCTGTAACATTGTAACAACACAAATCTTGTATGGGGATGCCTGTCATGAAACATGTTCAGATAAAGGACAGTGGTGTAAAGTAACTAAGTACATTTAATTAAGTACTGTACTTAAGTACAGTTTTGAGGTACTTTTACTTTACTGGAGTATTCCCAATTTTCATTACTTTTTCTTCTACTCCACTACATCTCAGAGACAAACATTGTACTTTTACTCCACTTCAATTATTTGAAAACTTTAGTTACTAGTTACTTTGGAGGTATAAATTATTACATATATTATAAAACATACATTAACCACTTAAGCCCTATTTTAAACCTCGGCTATTTTCAAACATTTTAGTACTTTTGGTACTTTAATTTTGATACCAATACGTTTGTACTTTTACTCAAGTGATTTTTTAATTCCGGACATTTACTACTAACAGTAATTCTACATTGCAGTATTGATACTTTTACTTAAGTAAAACATTTGAGTACTTTTTCCACCACTGATATAGGGATATTTACTCACAACCCATAAAAATTGGTGCGTGACCGTTGGGCCAGTGTTAATTTTGACAGCAAATGTTGTCATGGTCGTTTGAATAAAATTACATTTTACTCACATTTTAGTCATCTGAAATGTTTGTGTTTTAGTCTATATCATAAGGTCTTACTCCACTAAATCCACAGTAACAAAGTACATCTACTTGAGCAGTGGTGGAAAAAGTACTAAAATATTTTACTTAAGTAAAAGTATCAATACTGCAATATAGAAATACTCTGTTACAAGTAAAAGTACAGAATTCAAAATTTAAAAAACAACTTCAAGTACAAAAGTATTGGTATCCAAATGTACTTAAAGGGATACTTCACTTTCGGGCCGGGGACACATTTAAAAAAAATATTAAAAATAAATGAAAAAAGTTATGGAAAATTCATGGCCCCCTCACACATTAGTAGGACACTCTAATGCGTGAGGGGGCCATGAATTTTCCATAACTTTTTTCATTTATTTTTAATATTTTTTTTAAATGTGTCGGCGGCCCGGAAGTGAAGTATCCCTTTAAAGTACCAAAGTAAAAGTAGTAAAATGTTTGAAAATAGCAGATCTACAAGCTCCCAACGCGTCGCGATGCGACACGTTGTGAGCTTGTAGATCTGCTATTTTTAAATAGCCTAGGTATAAAATAGGGCTAAAGTGGTTAATGTATGTTTTACAATATAATAAATGATAATTGCAAAGTAACTAGAAACTACAAGTTTTCAAATAATTGTAGTGGAATTAAAGTACAATATTTGCCTCAGAGATGTAGTGGAGTAGAAGTAAAAGTACTGAAAATTGGAAATACTCCAGTAAAGTAAAAAATACCTCAAAATAGTACTTAAGTACAGTACTTGAGTAAATGTACTTAGTTATTTTACACCACTGTCAATACAGCAATTCATTAATATTTGCAATTTGTACTTTTGAATACTTGGGGCATTTCTAAAAGCAGTACAGCAGCCTACTCCTGTATTAGGCTACTGTAACTCACGTACACATTTGACTGAGTAACTCTCACTTGTAGATGAGTAATATTTGACTACTGAAGTAGCCTACTGGAGTAGCCTACTGAGTATTTTGTCCCCTGGACACAAGGATAACTGTCAGTGGAGTAACTGGCTGAGCCACTAGAGGGCAGCACAGCGCTGTTACTGCAGATATGTTGCACCATGAGCCATGCACCGTGTAATACAATCATTGAAAAACTACTTTTTAAATGTAGCAGTGGAAGTAGTAATTGATTGATTGATTGATTACTTTATTAGTTAAATATGTAAGTCATCTGAAATCTGTTGTGTTGTGACGTGATTTACAATCTACTTTTACTTTATAAAATATGTATTCAAAGATTTGCAAAAAAATATCAAGATTTTTCCAAAAATAGCAGATGCCGCGCTATGAGCTTGTAGATCTGCTATTTTTGAATAGCCAAAGAAATCTAAAACGACAGAGATGCGTTCCCGGTCTTATTGGGTTAAAAGATGGGAGAGCAGCCAGCAGTAAATTGTTACCGTCCAAAGATGTTCCTTTTTTTAAATGTATCATTTTTAAAACGATTTAAAGTAGTGAATTTAAAGCTCACAACACCTCGCATTGTGAGCTTGTAGATCGGCTATTTTACACTTTAGTGTGACACCCTTGTATGATGAAGTAGGCCGTTAATTTACAACAAAACATTAAAACGTTGAAATGTGGAGGTACGAGGGCACAAAATGTGACCTCTTGACCTCAGGTTAGCAGAATGGGTGTGGAGGGCAACACACACACACACACACACACACACACACACACACACACACACACACACACACACACACACACACACACACACACACACACACACACACACACACACACACACACACACACACACACACAAACCAACTTCCCCTTCTACTTCATCTGCATGTGGTTTCGTAAACAGAACTACGATCACGACTCATCGTTGCTTCCTGAAATGTGTGTGTGTGTGTGTGTGTATATGTGTGTGTGTGTGTGTGTGTGTGTGTGTGTGTGTGTGTGTGTGTGTGTGTGTGTGTGTGTGTGTGTGTGTGTGTGTGTGAAGTGTTGCCCTCCACACCCAAATAGCCGTGGGAACTATGGGTGTTGTGGCCGCGGGCCCCACCCCCCCTCGCGTCCGCACCCAGCAGCTGTTGGTTGTAGCGGCTCGGGGAGCAGTTAGGGCTTTAAGTGTCTTGCTCAGTTTGACACATTGCTGAGGCCTGGAATCGAACCATTCAGCTATGGTCGCCCTGTGTTGCCATGGTTACCTGACGTGTCCAGTCACAGTACGTTGAGGACGGTCTGGAGTCACGTGGAACTCCAGACTTAAACGTGGAGCTGGATTTAAAGGCTGATTCCACAGAGTGTGAGGACATTAGAGAAAGAGAAGCAGACTTTACATCCTCCTATTGAAACCATTAGAGCACCGAGTGGAAGTAAAAGCTGACCATTCCTGGATCGTAACTTGAGACGTAACTGTTTGGGTTCTTAGACATCAACTGGGACAGTTCTAGACATCTGGAGAAGACACTCAGTGAACAAAATGTGTGATGCTGAGACGAGGAGGATCCAGCTATATGAGGTGGATGTGACTCTGGACCCTGATACAGCAAATAATTGGCTCATCCTGTCTGAGGATGTAAAACAAGTGAGTGATGGAAACGTATGGAAGAATTTCCCAGACAACAAAGAGAGATTCTCTCCATGTGTCCGTGTCTTAGGAAAACAAAGCTTCTCCTCAGGAAGGTTTTACTATGATGTTCAGGTTGGAGGGAAGACTGACTGGAGTTTAGGAGTGGCCAGAGAGTCCATCAACAGGAAGGGACTCATCGACCTGAGACCCAACGATGGTTACTGGACTATAGGGTTGAGGAATGGAAATGAGTACAGGGCTCTTGTTGGTCCTGGCCATGATGTCCTCCTCCCTGTAAGAGAGGAGGTCCAAAAAGTGGGAGTGTTTGTGGATTATGAGGAGGGTCTGGTCTCCTTTTATGATGTGGAGGCCAGAGTTCATCTGTACTCTTTCACTGGCTGCACCTTCACTGAGAGACTCTATCCATTCTTCTGGCCATGTATCGACTCTACTCCTCTGATCATCTCTCCTGTCAATCACACTGATTGACAGGATTATTCCTTACATTTACAATAGAATGTGTAAATTACACAGCATAATTGTAACTCTCAACAAACCTGCTTTATCTGCAACAGTTAGGCGTTCAGTGCCTTGCTCAATGACGCTTCATCCAGTTCAAAACACTGGTGACGACCTACAAGGCAGTCAGGGGGGCACGGTGGCGCAGTCGGTAGCACTGTCGCCTCACAGCTAGAAGGTCCTGGATTCGATTCCCGCCGGGGACGCTGTAGGTGTCTTCTCTTCTCTGCGTCATCAGCGCCCATACCCTAGGTGGGGTTGGTGAAAGGGCCTCTCTGTGTGGCGTTTGCATGTTCTCCCCGTGTCCCCTAGGGTAGGTACCCTCACAAAAAACATGCAGTAATCCTGGTCTCTGCACTGCCTCCCCCTGGTCAGCCGGGGCGCTTTATGGAGGGGAAAGGATCTGGTTGGAATAACGTGTTCCTTCCACGTGCTACGTCCTACCGGGGAAACTCCCCCCTGTCAGGTGATAAGAAGCGGCTTGCTAGCTCCTCATGCATTGAAGGAGGCATGAGCTCAGTTCTGGGCTCTCCCTAGGCTGGCAGAGGGAGAGTAGCGCCCAGGATTACATAATTGGCACTGGGTGAAAAAATTGGTTACAAAAACCGTGGGATAAAAAAAAAAAAAAGTGACGTCACCTCCTGACCTTCAGGACATGATCGACCCCTACACCCCTTCACAAACACTTTGCATCAGATATCAGGTTTTTCTTTTAAAAACAAGACCAGGAGACCTGGTTCTGCCAGACCCAGACTTCACATGACGTGTCAGCCTGTGTCTATGCCCATGTATGGACGAAAGGGGGACAGACTTTTATGGCTGGGGCCTAAGGACAAAGTGACCATGCCCATGTATGGAGAAAACAGGTACAATGCCTCATGTAAGCCAGACCCCCTGGGTCCGGCAAAAACCCAAATTAGGTAGAAATGGTGTCGTGAGTCATGTGACAAAGAGCATCAAACAGGGTTCTGATACTCCATACTGTTTGACTGTAATTGGATTCATAAATGTGTGTGTGGGCTGGGACCTATTTAATTAGCCTTGCGTGGCCAGACTATATCACTGCGTGGATATGAGTCTGGTGCTTCTATGAGGACGTTAGTTTTTTTTCCCCCAAGGGGCGGGATCAAAAGAATGGCTCTGGACGCAATTGGTTAGACCTACAACCAACTATCAATTATTAAAGTCTCCCATATTTGAATGCTGGGCCCTGATTGGTCACCCCAAACTTGGGGAGCAGGAAATGGATTCCCAGCGGAGCGGTGCCAGACCCAAATCGCAGAGGGCATTTTTTTTTTTTTTGCACTGGCAGATTGTTCTGGTCCCAGGCTACTATTTCTTATCCAAAGAAACTAAACATAATTATCACGAACACGACATCCAATCTCTGCTCCTCTGATCATCTCTCCCGTCAATCACACTGATCAACAGGATTAATCCTAACATTTACAATGAGGGTTGCATTTACAATAGAATGTGTACATTACACAGTATAACTCTTAACACATTGAGTGCGAGGTACCATGCATCCAAATCATCCTCAGAGTGCCAGCGTTTTTTACTGTGTTTTGACGATCTTTGGACAGCCGCAGAAGCCACGACGTGCACGCGGATGTAAACAAAAAGTGTCCGGGGGGTGGGGGAGGGTCCTGTCTATCCACTGGAACAACATTTTTTTTTTACCGCGATCGGCCATTTTAGAGCATTTCGCCCGTTGAAAATGGCTGGTTTTCACCCCAAAAAAAAGAATCAGAGCTTGAAGTATTTTTCTCCAAAATCCTATCATTGGACGGAAGTGTCATTTTTTGGGATGACGTCACATCCGTCGGTTCCTTCTAGCACAGTTGAGGGATCATTCCTAAGTTGCGTTAGAGCGCCCTCTTGTGGAATTGTCAAAAAAGAAAGAGTTTGGAAAAGACAGTTCTGCGTTCATGGCACTCGGCGGTTGGATTTCAGAAGACTTAGATCCAAGTCTTTGGCACCTAGTGTATCTGCAGCAGTTAGGCCTTCAGTGCCTTGCTCAAGGACGCTTCATCCAGTTCAAAACACTGGTGACGACCTACAAGGCAGTCAAGGTCACGTCACCTCTTGACCTTCAGGACACGATCCACCCCTACACCCCTTCACAAACACTTTGCATCAGAAGCAGTTTGTTCTTTTTAGTTTTACCAAATTAGGTAGAAATGGTGTCGTGAGTCATGTGACAAAGAGCATCAAACAGGGTTCTGATACTCCATACTGTTTGACTGTAATTGGATTCATAAATGTGTGGGCAGGCTGGGACCTATTTCTTTAGCCTGACGTGGCCAGACTATATCACTACGTGGATATGAGACTGGTGCTTCTATGAGGACGTTTTTTTTCTTCCCAAGGGCCGGGAAAATAATGGCTCTGTACGCAATTGGTTAGACCCACAGCCAACTACCGATTACAGTCTCCCATATTTGAATACTTGGCCCTGATTTGTCACCCCTGACTTCGGGAGCAGGAAATGGATTCCCAACGGAGCGGTGCCATACCCAAATCACAGAGGGCATTTTTTTTTGCACTGGCAGATTGGTCTGGTCCCAGGCGAAAAAAATCAATAAAATTATCACGAACACAACATTCAATCAACCCCAAATTAGAATCACATATATAGAACACACCTCCAAAAAGCTCATGTCTATGTTTTTATAGGTGTTTTGCTTTGTATAACGTAGTGGTTCTACCAGCAAGCACATCAGTGCATGCAATGCAGGTGTTTCAGAGAGTCTGAAACAAGAGTTACAAGGTCCTATACATTCATTGTGAAAACATTACAGCAATGCATTGCTATAAACATTTAGAAATGTACTTATTTTACTTGTACTTTAGGTATTTTTAAAAGCATGTATTTTGACTTTGAATATTTTTAAAAGCATGTACTTTTGAATACTAAAGTACATTTAAAAGCAATGACTTTTGTACTCTTACTTGAGTAAAATGTTCACTGAGCTACTTTTACTTGTGGAGTAAATCTGAACAGGAGTATCTGTGCTCTTACTCAAGTACTGGGGTCGAGTACTTAGTCCACCTCTGATCCTAACAGTATGTTGCTATATCAGTGGTGCTCCAACTTTTCCATGTCAAGGACCCCCAAATCGGCCGCGGACCCCCATCTCAAAATATGTTGTTCCAGGGACCCCCAGAAGCACAGATCAGAGTTAAACATATTTGCCTCCAAAAATATATATATATTCAAAGATTTGCACACATTTTCGGCATTTTTTCAAAATATTGCAGATCTACAGTACAAGCTCATAATGAGCAATGAGCTTGTAGATCTGCTATTTTTGAATAGCCAAGGGGGGGGGGGGGGTATCTGATCAAATGAATATTGAATATCTAACTATTGAATCAAGCAACTTATAAACTGTAGAGGTGAAACACTCTATAGCAACGATTACCATCACTACATAGAGCTTTAAGCTCTACTTTTAAAGAAAATATATCACTTACAGCACCTTTAAAGGAACACTCAGGGTTTTTTACTGCAGGTGCATTAGTGTCTCAGTCTGAGCAGCTTGTGTTGAGGAGAGAGAGAGAGAGAGAGAGAGAGAGAGAGAGAGAGAGAGAGAGAGAACAGTACAGTCTCTCTGTAAACAGAGCTTATCTGTGAATCTGCTGCATGGAGCACATCAGGTCATATACAGCCTGAACAGCCGGCTGGGTCAGTGTTTACATTAAAGGAAATCATAGAAATGGTGGAATGGAGCCATCATCGCTCAATAAAGCTGTCAGCCTCATTGTTCACGCACACGCACACGCACACACACACATACACACACACACACACACAGAGTACGGATTTGTTTTTACTCAAGTAAAAGTATCAATACTGCCATGTAGAAGTACCCCGTTACAAGTAAAAGTCCGGAATTAAAAATTTACTTGAGTAAAAGTACAAAAGTATTGGTATAAAAATGTACTTAAAGTACCAAAAGTAAAAGTACTAAAATGTTTGAAAATAGCAGATCTACAAGCTCACAACGCGACGCGTTGTGAGCTTAACTGTGAGCGTAACTAAAGTTTTCAAATAAATGTAGTGGAGGAAAAGTACCATATTTGGATCCGAGATGTAGTGGAGTAGAAGTAAAAGCATTGGAAATTGGAATTACTCAAGTAAAGTACAAATAACTCAAAATTGTACTTAAGTACAGTACTTAAATTCACCGCCAATGACGTCAAAAGACGTCATTGGTGTGGGTACTAGGAACTAGGAGATAACGCTATTCAAAAAGTTGCTGCTCCATTCACTTCAATGTTAAAAAATAAACGGAGAAAAAAATTACTCAAATCCTGTGAAAAACACTGTATTTTTGAGTGAAACATGCCATTTTCAAACATCGAACAACGAGGTCGCAATGACCTCGTTGACATTTGTGAAACCACACCTGAATCACCTCAGTGATTAGCAACCACCAGGGGATCACTCATACTGGAGAAAAATATTCTGTGACTACTTGAAAAGGTAAAATAATAGCAAAATCCTGGCACATGGGATGAACAAGCTTGAAATAAGTCTGGCACTGAATGAGTTAAGTAAATGTACTCAGTTACTTTCCACCACTGGTTCTTTCCACAACAAATCTCTTTGATCTTTTCTCTTCTGTTCTCACTCTCTATTCTTTATCATGATGGAGCGCACACAAATAAATAACTAAATAAATAATCCAACCCACTTGTTTAACACGTACATCTGTGATGTGACATTAAAGAGGATTCTGAAGCAGCTTCATTACACAGATATACAGCTCAGGACCATCCCTACATGGATTTGTTGCTGATTTCCCCAAACGTACAGAAGAGGATTAAAACGTTACATCTAATGATGTAGCCACAGTGTGTGTGTGTGTGTGTGTGTGTGTGTGTGTGTGTGTGTGTGTGTGTGTGTGTGTGTGTGTGTGTGTGTGTGTGTGTGTGTGTGTGTGTGTGTGGTGCCACAGTAACCCTCATTACAAACACAAAGACACCCTGAGTAGATGCTTCCATCTATTGATGGAACAGAGGAGAGGAGAATGGAGAGAGGAGAGCGGGGTGAGGAGAGCAGAGGAGAGGAGATGTGGAGGGGTTTACACAATGTCCGATAGGCGTCAGACATCTAATTGGCAGCAGCTGGGCACACACACACACACACACACACACACACACACACACACACACACACACACACACACACACACACACACACACACACACACACACACACACACACACACACACACACACACACACACACACACAGATGGTCAGGCAGTCGGTCCGCCAGCAGCCAGACATACAGATATTTTATGGTGGACAATCACAGTGTATCCCCAAGTGAACTTTCCACATCAGCTCTGATTGCATCTAATGTTAATCCATTAAGACCGGGAACACATCTGTGTCATTTAAAACAAATTGCAGATCTACAAGCTTTTTTTTATCCCGAAAATGCAAAGCTTTGAATATATCTTTTTAAAGTGAACATTTGTAACTGTCAACTGTCTCAACAAATGTCTTAATTTTTCTGAATAACTATTGTCTCTATATCAGTGGTGCTCAAACTTTTTCTTGACAAGGACCACCCACAATTGTATGTATTTCGCCACCGATCCCCATCAAAATATGTTGTTCCACGGACCCCCCCTGCATTATTGGTCGTGGAAACTATGTTTTTTGTTTTTATCTTGTTTCTTTTCTTTAAATTGCTCTCATATATAATGTACATGTATATTTGTATACTATTGTTGTTTGTTTAGTTTTTTTGTGTACATTATCTTTGAATATAAATGTTATTACATGTTTATTTCTATATTTGTTCTGCTAAAAGTAAAACTCACAAAAAGTTTTGATCATAAAAATGTTTTTTTTTTTAAATCTATTCAAAGATTTGCCCAAAAGTTCAAGATTTTTCAAAAACAGCCAATCTACAAGCTTGTAGATCTGCTATTTTTGAATAGCCAAAGTATAAAAATAATGTTTATACTGTAGCTCAAATCTAAAGTGACACAGATGCGTTCCCGGATTGAATGGGTTAAAAGTCTCTGAATAATGAATGTGTTTTGCAGCATAATATTGAAACCTTTTCAAAGCCTTTCCTGTGTAACTGAACACCAGGCGGACGTACATCACAGACCACTGGCTCTGGAAATAAAACAAAGCACAGAAAACACTGTCTCATGACGGGAGATACACGCTCTGTACTGTACTAATGTATAATACTGTACTGTACTACTTTACTGTACTGTTGAAATGTAACGATTTATCGTAAATCTTTCAAACTGGTGACAATTTAAATTGATTTAACGAAAAATGAATGAAGAAAATCCAGGATCTTTGTAAGAGCATTGATAAAAAAAGAGAGCGTTTTCAGTCATTTGCTACTGTATATTGAAAAGAGGATAAGAGAAAACACAGTATTTTTTCTTTTCCCAGATTGCATTTTTGGAAAAAACTACCTATATTCAACTGCCGATAACTAAAGAACGGAATATCGCGGTTCCATTTTTTTTTTTATCCGGTAGATAGAAGAGACCCTCCCCCTCCCCCCAGACAGCTTTTGTTTACATTGTGGGTTCTGTGGGTCGTCAAAATAAGGTAAAAACGCTGGTGGTGGCGGATGAATTAGTTGATTAATATCTGGCAGTTGATGTGTTAAAAGGATATTTCACTTTCAATCATGTTTGGGGTCATTGTAACGTCTATAACTAAGGCTTTTGTGTTTCACCCCAGACAGTTTTTAAGTTGCTTGATTCAGTATACTATTTAGACATTTGATTAGTCATTTTATCAGACAGGCCACCTTCCTATACAAACCCATTGTAACTTCAAAGTGAAAGATTCACCTTGGTTCTGGTGACTCATACTGCCTTCCTAATACGTGAGGGGGCTTTAGTTTTTTCGATTACTTTTTTCATTAACACCATTCAAACCGGGAACGCATCTCTGTCATTTTTCTTTGGGCTATAAAAATGTTCAGATCTACAAGCTCATAGCGCAGCACCGAGTGCCGTGCTATGAGCTTGTAGATCTGCTATTTTTTGGGGGGGAAATTGTGAACATTTGTGCAAATCTTTGAATATATGTATTTTAAAAGCTAACATTTTTAACTCAAATCTTTGCTTCTGGGGGATTCTACAAATGTCTTCTAAATCCTAACAGTATATTGAAAAAACGTATGTTGCTATAATCAGTGGTTCTCAAACTTTTTCACCAAAATGATGTATTTGCCCGCGGACCCCCATCTCAAAATATGTCATTCCAGGGACCCCCAGAAGCAAAGATTTGAGTTAAAAATGTTTTGCTTAAAATATATATATATTCAAAGATTTGCACAAGTTCACGATAAAAAAAGAATGCCAGATCTACAAGCTCATAGCGCGGCACTCTGTGCCGCGCTATGAGCTTGTAGATCTGCTATTTTTGAATATCCAAAGAAATCTAAAATGACACAGATGTGTTCCCGGTCTTAAAAGGGTTAATTGTATTTCAAACATTTTATTGTATTTAAATATTTTCATTTCCCCTAAAAAAAATTACACAATTTGTAATGAAAAAACATGCCCCCCTCCCCCAAGTGGGGCATGTCATTATACGCTATGCAATTTTCAAAACGCGTCAACAGTTTTTGAAAAAGTAGCAAAAAATAGCCGACGCACAACAAGCTATTTCTGCCAGGTTTGTGCCCTCCAGCAATACGACATGCATGAATAATATATCCAATATAGCAGCTCAGCAGTCAGCAAGCTGGAGCTGTGAATCACAGCCCGTCAACACACACACACACACACACACACACACACACACACACACACACACACACACACACACACACACACACACACACACACACACACACACACACACACACACACACACACACACACACACACACACACACACACACACACACACACACACACACACACACACACCTCTCTGCAGGCTATACCAGCCCCATGATGTCATCCTGCAATCTACAACTACACACTTCTTGCACTCCACTCTACTACTACTCTACTATACTCCACTATACTCCACCAGTGTTGATTTTGACAGCAACAATCATTTTGATTCAGTTTTAGTCATAGTCTTTTGAATACAATTCCATTTAGTTTTAGTCATATTTTAGTCATCTGAAATGTTTTACTGTTAGTCTAGTTTTAGTTAGACTAAATATCATAAGATTATAGTCAAGTCGACTAAATCTACAGTTGATTTGGTGTATTTTAGCGGTGCCTTGATGGTGTCGTAAAAGGCTGATTTTATACTTGGTTGCATGCTGAAAATAGCTGATCTGCAAGCCCACAATGCAAGCTTGTAGATCTGACACCCGAGCGCAACCAAACATAGAATGACTTGTCTTTTAGTTCTACTGGATCTCTTCTCCACTAGTCCCTCACTAACATGATAGTCAAGCTAGTTTTTATTTGTTGGCAAAATTGTCAATATATTTAGTCTTCATAGCTTAGTTTTTATTTAGTTTTTTGTTTTGTTTTTGTCAGTGAAAAAGGGTAGTCGACGAACATTTTTCGTCATAGTTTTAGTCGACGAAATCAACGCTATACTCTACTCTACTGTACTCTACTGTACTCTACTGTACTCTATTGTACTCTACTGTACTCTACTGTTCAGGCATTTAGCAGACACACTTATCCAGAGACACTTACAAGTGAGTAAAGTATATGAACCTTAATCAATGAACAACCAGATAAAAAAGTAGTGGCGTGAATAGTGCCTCAAAGAAATAGCATAGATCTGTCAACAAACATTCTACATAAATAACACTCCGTACTCTGTGTTTGTACTGCAACGTGTAGGTATAGATTACACACACATTACATACTGTACATAATTAAACAAACAAAAGCACTGCTCTGTAGAAAGGACATAAAACAGACATGTTGAGTGAAATGTACATGAAACAAGCGTCACGGCACAGACAGTGTGCTGTGTAGAGGAGGAGAAACAGCCCCTCTGTGTCAGACCGGTGTGTAGATGAATGAAGATAGAGTTAACCAAATTCAAAGAATGCTACGCAACATGCAAACACAACAAAGGTTATGCAAACATGCAGTATACTGTAACATACACACAGTACAGTAAACTACACATATATGCAAACAGGAACAGCTTACCACAGTTTTCGAGGCATCGTTGCGCCGGGGATAACCACCAGCTTCTGTAGTATTAAACCTCTCTCTCTGTCTCTGTCTCTCCCCCTCTCCCTCTCTCTCTGTCTGTCTCTCTCTCTGTGCCTCTGTCTGTCTGTCTGTC
>NC_137606.1:51561695-51584195 GCF_963280865.1 Gymnoscopelus braueri
CGACTACCTTTTTATACTGACGAAAACTAGATAAAAATTAAATAAAATCTAAGCTACAATGACTAAAACTAAGACTACTTATATTCAAAATTTCGTCAACAAATAAAAACTAGACTAAAATGTTAGTGAGGGACGAGTGGAGAAGACAGAAGAGATCCAGTAGGACTAAAAGATTGGTTTGGGTGTTGCACTCTGAAAATAGCAGATCTACAAGTTCACAATGTGTCGTGCTGCGACGCTTTGTGAGCTTGTAGATCTGCTATTTTCAGCATGCAAGCAAGTGTAAAATCAGCCATTACGACGCCATCAAGGCACCGCCAAAATTCATTTAGTAGACTAAATCAACTGTAGATTTAGTCGACTATAATCTAAGTCTAATCTAAGACTAAAACTAGACTAAAACTACATTTTATACAAAAGACTATGACTAAAACTAAATCAAAATTTGCTGTCAAAATCAACACTGGAGAACAGGAGCCTCTACTCTCAACAGTAAAACGACGCGAACTGGCCTGGTATGGTCATCATGTCACAAGACATAGGTCTTGTGGAGATGTATTGGAGTAGAAGTAAAAGTACTGAAAATTGGAAATACTCCGGTAAAGTAAATATACCTCAAAAATGTACTTAGTACACCACCACTATAATTATACAGTAATACATTATGTACTGACCTTTAAGATTAGACATTAACATTCTTCATTAAGACAAAAATAAAGGGTAAATGTTGCATCATGCACCAACACGCCACAGCTGTGCATTTAACAAAAATTCTTCAAACAATTCTACAAATATCTTCTGGTATGTCAAGGACCCCCAAAATGTATTTGGCAGCGGACCCCCATCTCAAAATATGTTGTTCCAGGGACCCCCTAGAAGCAAAGATTTGAGTTAAAAATATAAATAAGATTTACACACATTTTCACGATTTCTCAAAAATAGCAGATCTACAAGCTCATGGCTATGAGCTTGTAGATCTGCTATTTTTGAATAGCCAAAGTATAAAATAGTGGTTAAAGTGGTTACACCGATGCGTTCCCGGGTTTTAATGGGTTAACCACCCCAGCATCTGTATTCCGGGAAAACTATCAACAGTGGTGGAAAAAAATTGCAGATCTATAAGTTCACAGGTTGCATAATGCATTGTGAGCCTATTGCAGCAGCAGATTCAATGCCAGCCAGCTAACAAAAAAACTTCATTTGTGTCATTTTTGGGGTAGATTTTGCATATTGTCTATAGTGAAGCACAATAAATAAGGGATTTAAAACAAAGGAAACATTGATTTGAGATTTCAAGTATTAATAATTATTATTTTGCCACAGTTGCCTGAACTCGCCCTAACAAACAGCAGACCGCCTCCGTAATTGACTGATAATATGTTTAGCATTTTGCTTTTCTATTTGCATATTTAATTAATTTATGTTCTGATTAGCTGCTGTTGCCTGACACTTTCTGAAAACAATCTGTCCGGGGACTGCGGATGAAAAATCATGTTTACAATATTGTATCACACACGCACGTATACACAACATGCACTAAAACACACGCATACGTGCAAATGTGTGTGTGTGTGTGTGTGTGTGTGTGTGTGTGTGCGCACAGACTCATGCTTGCACACACACACACACACACACACACACACACAAACAGTGTGCCAGGACCGGGAAAACAATGCTGATTTCTCAAAATGTTGAAGTATTTGTACTTTACTTGAGTATTTCCAATTTCCAATACTTTCACTTCTACTCCACTACATCTCGGATCCAAACATTGTACTTTTACTCCACTACATTTATTTGAAAACTTTAGTTACTAGTTACTTTGCAGAATTTGATTATTATTACAAAACATACATTAACCACTTCAGCTTTATATACATTTCATCCATTTGAAAATAGCCGATCTACAAGCTCACAACGTGTCGCGATTTTCAAAAGATTGTTATAGGCCTACATTTGAAAACATGTGAAATGGGACATTCTGCATAATGAGTATTTTCTACTTTTGGTACTTTAAGTACATGTTGATACCAATACGTTTGTACTTTTACTCAAGTCAATTTTAAATTCCGGACTCTTACTTGTAACAGAGTGTTTCTACATTGCAGTATTGATACTTTTAATGAAGTAAAACATTTGAGAACTTGTTACCCCACTGTTTATTTCTCACATTCTGCCAATTACTTGGCGGGATGTGGGGATGTTTGGCCCTCAAAAGTAACACACACAGTACACACACACACACACACACACACACACACACACACACACACACACACACACAGTGCTGATGAATCATCTCAACTAAGTCACGACGCACCCATTCATATTCACAACCACTCCACACTTCCACTCCAGTCATGATTGACAACACATCAAAGGTGACACAATGCCATTCTCTCTCTCTCACACACACACACACACACACACACACACACACACACACACACACACACACACACACACACACACACACACGCGCACGTTTGACATTGAAGTATTATGAATGGGAGTGAGTCATGATGTTTCTATGGGGCAGCAGCTGATTGATATATTATACATAATTACAGTCCTTATATATATGAAGAAAAGGATGTCAATATCAAATCAAAAGGATCATCACACGGATGTGCATGACGGCTATAGTGTCTGTATGTTTGCTCAACACCCTTGTAACAAAGTATAAAATAGAGCCCAATGCAACTTAACAATGATCCTGCCATCTTATAATCAAAAGCTCAGTGAGAGAGAAATTCAGTCCTGGAGCCACTTCAGACTCAAAGCCAGCAGCTCAACCGCAGTGTTATTTTCCACCAGACACTGAACGCAATTAATTCAATTAAATACAGTTCAGTCAGATCACTCACGAATAGATTGAGATCATTAACTCAATCAATGCCAAGGACGACTTTTTTCCCCAAAAGGCCCAGACTGCTTAGGACGACTTTGACAACTTTTTTGTTGGTGTTTCCTCTAGATGGCGCTCTTCGCTAACATATGAGTGACCATGTGTACTGCTCCATTCACTTCCTGGTTAACGTATTTGGGAAATCGCCTGTGTCTCGCCTCCTGTGTTTTACTGTAATGTATTTTTGGCTAGACATGCTACTTTCAACGGCCTATGACAAGCAAACGTGGGGTCGCGGTGACATTTTTTTTCTTCACGGAAGCACAGTGAAACCCCCCGTGATTAGCAACCATCAGGGGATCGATCATACTGGAGATAAATATTCTGTGACTACTTGAAAACGAAAGGAAATCGAAAAATCGCTGGCAGTGGATGATTCATGTATCCATTTATTCAGGCAGTGAATGAGTTAACACATTCCCTGCCATTGCCGGAGATTTCCGTCAATTCAATTTTCTTAGAAATTACGCTGGAGGGCGCTCTTCCGCAACCTATCAATGATCCCTTGCACTGCCACTGCAAGAGAAGGAATGGACGGACAGGACGTCATCCCAAAAAGATTCACTTCCGTCCACTCCCATGTTATGAGATGTAGAAAAACACGTCTAACTCGGATTTCTTCTTTTTGTAATGAAAACGAGCCATATTCAACTGCCAATGACAACAGAATGGAGCTCCACGCCGCTTCAGTCTGATAATCAGGCTATAGGCTGTAATGTGAACTTAACGTGAACTCAATACCGCCCAATCTGTAGGAGTCAGGTTAACGCATCATTGCATATTAATACAATATACCTAGCCAGGGGCAGAGATGAAAAACCGCACCTTCACCCTGCTGCCCACAGTGACGCAGGTAGAGCAGCGTGAAGGGTCACTGGGTTGTGTGTGGCGCACGCACACACACACGCGTGCGCGCGTGCACACACACGCTTGACTATTCAGCGACACTCATTAAAACAGTCTGAGTGCTAGAGTACATCAAAGGGAAACTCTCCAGACTTAACCTCCCTGAATCAGACATGGTGTCTACATGGTAAACCCACAGAGGGGCTGAATATGAATATTATGATGTCTATAGAGTGCAGATGAATCATAACGGCTGGCATCTGGCTAACACTGGAAGTGGTAGACGCTGGTACTAGTGGAACTAATGAAGGCTATTTATTTGTGTTGCTATTTTGGACAATATAATGACTCAAAAATGCAAGTTATTATTTTGTGTAGGGATGTTCGATATTGACCTTTTTTTTACCGATATCCGATATACCGATATTGTCCAACTAAATTTCCTTTACTGATATCAACCGATACCAATATGCTGGCTTTTTCACCAACAAGTCAACTCATTGTCAGGTAATAACATCACATATCTTATCAAATAAAATAGCTATAATATCAATATAAAATCTAATAAATATCGAAAATAAATAATCTCTTATAATACAGTAATGTTGTTAGGTTTTCAACTAAGTGAGTCCCGAGACCCACTGGTGGTCATGGGAATGAGTCCCACTAATCTTAGATTAGATGTAGGCCGATTTGACAGTGCAGAAGCATAATTGCCTTTGATGCCTATAACACTAATCTCTCGAGAACAGATTCTGCTCTGCGTTTGAATCTGTCGGGGAGGTTCGTCATAACGTGTGCGCACTGGGCTACAAGTGGGCGGGCCTTCAGATCAGGAAGCAGGCCGCGCTTCACCCAATCAAATGTAGTGGGCGGGATTCACGTGTCCGTCGATCCTTCCCCTCTCGAAACCAACCGAAACTAATTTAACAATAGCGTCCGCGGAGCAGACAAAACCACGGAAAGATATTCACATTTTTACTTGCTCTTTCATCATAGAAACAAGTGGGCTTATAACCAAAACGATCCATGTTCTCTGGGAGAAGTGGTGTTAGTGTTCCGTGTAGAAATATTGTTAGTGGGAATTAAAACCTAGTCGCACCACCGGAAGTGATGCGCTGAAGGCAGACCAAAACCCCGGTTTCCTTGCGTACGGGTGCTACGTTTTCTTCCTCCCAGAGCCAACTGAGATAGTCAAAAACAGCAGAGGGCGCTGTTTTTCCTTTTCATTTGGCGCTGGGTTCCCAGATTGCTATAACACTAACAAGTGTCAAGTCTGTCAACAAGTGTCAGCTGGACCCTAGACTGCCCTAGCGTGTCTGATATCATGTCTAGACGGGGCGGGTTCAAAATCTGCGGAGAAACAATCCGCCGGATCCTATTGGTTCACCGATCTGCCCGTCAGCCCCCGCCCCGCGCCCCTCCTCCCCAATGTGTAGCATTGAGAGCCCTGACGTCACAACATTTGGAGCGACGCCCACTGCACTCTGGTTGGTTGGGGAAATGAAACACTTCCTATGCCCGGAACATCAACTGGTTGGTCCAGGTAGGGGTGTTCGATATTGTGATAACTATCGTAGCGACGATAGAATGTCCCCACGATATGCGTTTTCAGAGATATCGTACATATCGTCATACAGGGAGTCACTTAGTTATAGAACGTGCACTCGCTGTTTTATTTAATCTTTTTGTTTTTTTATATTTTATTAGGCAAAATACTTGTCTAAAAGGTCCAAAGAAAGTCCTTGCGCTCTTGTTTCCATTGAGGTCCTGTGAGTGCACAGTCTATGATTTGCAGTTCTATTCCTTCATTTATACTTCTGTAGTACGACGGTTTCGTTCGCCAAAAAGAACAGATCTACAAGCTAACATGAGCATTTGCAGCTTGAAGATCTGTTGTTTTTATCAGACACGCTCCCAAAGTCCCCGCCCCCTTTCTTCTTGCCAGCAACTAGGGAAACCCCGTCGACACGGCTGACCGCACTCACCGCAGTTACCACACTACAACAACAATGGACGACGAGTCAGAATTAGATGAGGAAGAATTAGTCCCCAAAAATAAGTTCACGGCTGTTGTATGGAACTATTTTGGATTTTCCACAACAGACAAGGACCAAACAAACGTAATTTGCAGAATTTGCAAAAAAGAAAATCTGAAAGCGACAGATGGCAACACGTCGGGCTTACGAGACCATCTCAAACGCAAGCACCAGAGAGAGCATGCAGAGACTGTATCAATACAAGGTCCCCCGCGTGTGGAAAAGAAATGTACCGGCGCAGGGGCACCACATCCAAAACAAACCACCATAACAGAGGCATTTGATAAAGGGGTTTCTTATGAAAAGGAAAGCAAACGGTGGAAAGACATAACTGAAGCGGTGACGTTTTATGTGGCCAAGGATATGCATCCAATTAAGAGCGTCGAAAACAGAGGTTTCGTGAGGCTGATGAAAACCACTGATCCACGCTACGTGGTGCCCGGTCGCAAATATTTTTCTAAAAAGGCCATTCCAAAAATGTACACTGAATGCCGAGAGAAGGTACAACAGCTGGTTCAAAACGCCCAGTTTTTTGCTACAACCAGTGATTTATGGTCTAGCCGCACGTCAGAACCATATATGAGTCTCACCATTCATTTCATTCACAAGTGGAAGCTGCAAAGTGCATGTCTCCAAACGATATACTTCCCAGTAGATCATACAGGGGACCTAATTGCAGCTGGCCTAAAAGACTTACTCGAAGGCTGGGGACTGAAAGAGGAGAACATGACCTGCATGACCACAGACAGTGGAGCAAACATGATTAAGGCGTTGGATGTTAACAAGTGGACTCGCCTGGCGTGCTTTAGCCACAGACTTCACCTGGCCATCGGTGAGTGAAACAAGTAGATTTTTGCCACTGTCTGTCATTCAGATAAGGTCGGGAGCTAATTCATAATAATACTACAAACAAATATACGTTTCTTCATTGTGTGTGTGTGTGTGTGTGTGTGTGTGTGTGTGTGTGTGTGTGTGTGTGTGTGTGTGTGTGTGTGTGTGTGTGTGTGTGTGTGTGTGTGTGCATAATGCATTTCAATAAAATATATAAAAATCTATAAAACAAGTTAAAAAAAATAGTACAGTTCAAAATATAAATAGTCTAATGAAAATGTGAATTAAAATGTATTGTGTGATATACTGTGAACCAATTAAAAAATATTTAGTAGTGATAATAGATAGTGTAAAATTAAATGTACAAGCTAGGCCAAACTGTCCCTATGTTTTAGTGTTGTGCAAAATAGTTGGCATATGTTAAACCAGATTGATTAATACATCTTCATCTTCTATTCCTTAGAAAAAAGTGCCAAAGATGGTCGTGTTGATCGCACAGTGTCCATCTTGAAGAAAGGGGTCAGTGCATTCTCCTTCAGCTGGAAGAAAAAGAGGGAGTTGGCTTTTCTTCAACAGGAGTACAAGTTACCTAAGCACAAACTCATGACCGACTCACCAACTCGATGGGGTTCCAAACTCGCCATGATTGAGAGAGTACTAGAACAGGAAAGGGCCTATTCTGAGATCCTTAAAGAGGTGGTGCCATGTTTTTGCACTTTTTCTGTTTTTCATGTGTCTATGAGGTTGATAGAACTTCATTAAGCCCCCCGGTGGTGTTTTTATGGTGTTTTATGTCTTCTCTGACTATTTGGAGTTTCTTCCTGGAGGCTGAAACCTTGAGGGTCAAACGTGCCAATAGAGAAACAGCGCTTTAGTGACATCACAAAGCCCACACCCTCCCCCTCATTATCATAACACAACAGGTGTGGGCATGAGGAGGAGGAGGGACTAGGACAGGTGGGTGGTGCTAAGGTGGTGGAGGAGGTGCTAAGGTGAGAACCAGGTATACTTAATGCATTGGTGGGTGTGTCTACATAAAAACAACATTTTAACACTTACTGTACACTTTTTTTTTGTTGAAAAAAATCCTTACATAATAATAATACCTTATGATCAGGTTTTAGGGTTGAAAAATATCATGGCACTCCATCTTTAAGGCAGACAAGAAGACGAAGTGTTTGGTCCCTGGATACAACGAAAAGGATGTGATGGAGTATGTAGTGATGGCCCTGGGTCCACTACGGGACTTCCCAGATGCACTCTCAGGTGAGGACTTTGTGGGTTTATTTACATTGTTTTATTATTTATATTTTTTTAATTAGAAAAGTGGCAATACAATCAATCAATACAACTCAATATACAAAACAAATACAAAAATAAATAACCTGCATGCTATTTGTCCTCTTTTTTTCTTTTCTTTTTAGGCGAGGACTATGTGAGTGTGTCTTATGTAAAGCCAGTGCTTCACCTGTTCAAAGAAAACCTCTTGAAACGGAATGATGACGACACAGACCTCTCAAGAGAAATGAAGACGACCATTCTCGACTACCTCACTGACAAATATAAGGATCCCAAAACTGATGAACTGCTGGATATGGCTTCACTTGTTGATCCAAGGTTCAAGACACAGTACATTGACAGTGACAAGACAGAGAAGATAGAAGCCAGAGCTGTGTCTGAGCTTGAGTCCTTGCTGACTGTCACTGTACAAGCACAGCATCCCACAGCATCAGCTCAGCCCAGTTCATCTACCTCCACATCACAGAGCCTGGCCCCTGAGGCAGAAGAAACGCAGGGGCAGGGCCCCCACCAAAAGAAAGCTAAGAAAACACTGGCCAGCTTTTTGAAGACCTCTGTTGCAACTGCAGTAGGCGCATCTTCTTCTCCATCCCTAAAAGAAGCAATAGAGGGAGAATTGAAGTCCTACCTGTCCATAGTAAATGCAGACAGTGAAATAGATCCTCTTGAATGGTGGCAAAAACATGAGGCAAACTTTCCAAGGGTGGCTGTCTTAGCTAGAAAGTATCTCTGCATTCCGGCAACAAGTGCTCCCTCAGAGAGAGGGTGTTCAGCACTGGTGGCAATATTGTCACATGTCAGAGGGCAACTCTCAAGCCAGAGAAAGTTGACAAACTGATTTTCCTGGAAAAGAATCTGTGACTGTGTTCTGTCATACAAAAAGAAAATTTAAAAAAAGATAAAAAAATTATATATAAAAAAAAAAACCTGATGTGAGAGAGCTAAAGCTAGTTAAAGCTAAATACTAGTTTAAAACTTTGTTTTCAATTTTCGGCAAGTTCCAAGCATAGTTACTAAAGTAAGTCTGTGCAGTGTGTCAATCAATCGTCCCTTGCCACGATTCTTTTTTTTCTTTATTCACTTTCATAAAAAGCTCTTTTAGACAGCATTTTTTCCTTGATGAAAGGAAGATTGTATGAATATAGCCTAAGGAAGAACACGCAGACTCAAGTACACACAAAAAAAAAAAAAAATGATTGTAAACTCTATAATCCTGCATGTTGTTTGCCTATTGCAACAGAGTGGCCTCCACCTCACCGCAAGCCTGTTCAATTCACTGAGGAATGAGGATTGTGCGTGTACTGAATGCTTAACTGTCCTGTCCTGTTCACCTCCCCCCTCCCCTCTCCTTTCCTTTCCTCCCCTCCCCTCCCCTCCCCTGGGATGGGCTGCCCCGGAGGCCCCCTGCAGCTTCCACTGTGTATGTGTGTGTGTGTGTCAGACAGTATTGCACTCTATTCTGTCTTGGTTGGTTCTGTTGGCTTATGTTATTTTATCAATACGTTTTATATTGTTTTTTTCCCCCTTTTGAAACAGATGTTCATGCTGAAGTCTTTCATTGCTTTGAAGTTCAAGTCTAAAGTTTACATTTTAATTGTTTGGCACTGACTTTTCCTCATTGATGTCGTACTCTTATGTTGTACTTAGTTATGTTTTTGTGCCTTGAATACTTTTTACTTTATTTAGCAAGAGAGTGCACTTGGTTGTGTTGTTTACATTTGTAGGCCTACGTCTACCTACTTGAACACTGAGGAATTGTTAATTCAGAGATTCATTGCATTGCAGAATTAATTAAAACCAGCTTGAAATGGTATTTGTCTAAATGGTCTGTTATCCCTTTTCTTTTAGTTTTTGTTACCTTGTAGGTGGTCGTACTGTTAAGTAACTTGAAAAATTACCATAATAACCAACATGAAAAATAATGGTGATAGATATCGAATATCGTGATATTTCTTGAAAAATATTGAGATAGTATTTTTTTCAATATCGAACACCCCTAGGTCCAGGCTTTTATTTTTTAGCAAAACAAAATAATAAAAGCCTGGAGATCGAGGCTAGCTGGACCCAGACACACGCACCTCGTGATTTGAAAGTGACTGGAGTCATTTCTCTGCAAAAGCCATTGAATATGATGGAATATGGTTAAGGATTACTGTGATTATGGTAAAATGTTGGACTACCTCCAAACAGACAGATCAAGGCCTCACGGCCCCCTCTCCGTGATCTTTGGTAGGGAAACACTGCCTCATAGTGTCCATGAGGGGCAGTGTTCATAACAAAAGCCAGGTGTAGAATACACTAATAGGCCTACAGTACACTAACAACAACAACAACGACAACAAGCTCACGTTAAACTGAACAAACACAACCCAAACTGCTCAGCGGCAGTGTTACAAACACAAACCTGATTCTCTAATACTCTGCAGCATGCATATTAACCCATTAAGACCTCAGGCCGATTCTACAAAATGTCTTCTAAATCCTAACTGTTTTTTGAAAAAAAAATGTGTTACTATATCAGTGGTTCTCAAACTTTTTCATGTCAAGGGTCCCAAAATTATATGTATTTGGCCGCGGACCCCCATCTCAAAATATTTTGTTCCAGGGACCCCCAGAAGCAAAGATTTGAGTTACAGATGTTTGTTAAAATATATATATAATCAAAGATTTGCACAAAAGTTTACGATTTCTCAAAAATAGCAGATCTACAAGTTCATAGCGCGGCACTCGGTGCCACGCTATGAGCTTGTATATCTGCTATTTTTGAATAGTCAAAGTGTAAAATAATGCTTTTTAGCTCAAATAAAAAAATGACACATACTTCTTCAGGTCGTAATGGGTTAAACTAAACTGCACATATAAATGCACATTTAGACAATGGTCATTTAGACATTGATGAACATCAACCTACCTGGCCTTCAGCGCAGACAGACTGCTCTTGTCAATCCTGGAGAGAGAGAGGGAAGGAGAGAGAGAGAGAGAGAGAGAGAGAGAGAGACAGAGAGATTAGTATTCACCATTATTCAGAAACAGACATTAAAGCTGTGTTCTTTAAGTGCCCTTGGCTTTATTTAGAATGTCATTAGCACTGGGAGCAGCAGCAGACACACGGTTGAGATTTCCAACTTGAGATCTGGAACATTATGAATCCCTTTAATCTGTTTCTTTCATAACTATGACTGCATTGATTGATCATCTGTCTTATGTCTTTGTGTCTACTGGTCCATAGACCTGGGGGATCATGAGGACGCTGGACATCCAGACTGTGTGCAGACTTGAAACCGCAACCGGCACAACATACTGTATACCCAGTGGTGTAAAGTAACTAATTACATTTACTTAAGTACTGTACTTGAGTAAAACTTTGAGGTATTTGTACTTTACTTGAGTATTTCCAATTTACAATACTTTGACTTCTACTCCACATCTCAGAGGCAAATATTGTACTATTATAAATATTGTAATATTTTTACTCCACTACAATTATTTGAAAACTTTTGTTACTATTTACTTTGCAGATATAAATGATTACATTAAAAACATACAATAACCACTTTAGCTCTGTTTTATTCATAGGCTATCAAGCTCACAACGTTGTGAGCTTTTAGATCTGCTATTTTCAAACATTTTAGTACTTTTACTTTTGGTACTTTAAGTATATTTTGATGCCAATACTTTTGTACTTTAACTCAAGTAACATTTTGAACACGGGCCTTTTACTTGTAACAGAGTATTTTTATATTGTGGTATTGCTACTTTTACTTAAGAAATATATCCAAGTACTTCTTCCACCACTGCATTTACCCCCTAGCAGCCCATGGGCAAATGCCAAGAAACAGCTTAACTTTGGGGTGAAATCTGCTTCATTTTCAGATCAACATGATCACTAGTCGGAGTAGTGAGATGTCGGAATGGAAGGAGCACCCCAGGAGAAACATATAACTATATAAAAGTCTGAGTCTGTCTATTGGTCGTTATGTCACCGTTAGCTGAGTGCTACTGGTGACAGTTCATGAGACTGTTCTGTAATTAAAACTCCATTGACCCAACACACTTTCACTCACACACTCTCTCACTCACACACTCTCTCACTCACACACTCTCTCACACACACACACACACACACACACACACACACACACACACACACACACACACACACACACACACACACACACACACACACACACACACACACACACACACACATACACATACACATACACATACACACACACACACACACACACACACACACACACATCTTTACTTTACTGGAGTGCTTCCAATTTTCAATACTTTTACTCTCACTACATCTCAGAGGCAAATATTGTACTTTTACTCCACTACAATTATTTGATTTAAAATGAGTTAGTTACTCAGTAGATTTTGATCATCATTACAAAGCATACATTAATCACTTCAGCCCTGTGCATACCTAGGCCATTTGAAAATAGCCGATCTACAAGCTCACAACGCGTCTCTTTCCAAAGCGTTGTGAGCTTATACATTTGGAAACTTGTGAAATGGGACATTCTGCAAAATTAGTACTTTTACTTTCAGTACTGAAGTGTATTTTAATCTGAATATTTTTGTACTTACTCAAGCACATTTTGAATACGGGACTTTTACATGTAATAGTGTTTCTACATTGGGGTATTCGTACTTTTACTAGTACAAAATGTGAGTATTCTTCCACCACTGATTAAAACTCCATTGAGCGCACACACAGACACACACCAAATAAATCTATATTGGCTATGTGTAGCGTTGCCTTGCTGGGTCTGCAATGTGCTATGTGTTTAAATCAAAGTATAACTTACACCATAGAGCCATCCAGCTCTCTCTCTGCTGGTGTTCTCTCTGGCATTGTGTGTGTGTGTGTGTGTGCTACCCACTGAACCAATGGGGGGGGTCAAGGAGTTTCCTGTTTACCAGTGTTGCCATGTCTGCTTATAATAAGCAACTATGGGCTTGTTTCTAAAGTGGTGTTGCTTATTTGGGCTTGCTTCTAGTGTTGATTTTGACAGCACATTTTGATTCAGTTTGAGTCATAGTCTTTTGAATCAAATTACATTTAGTTTTAGTCAATATTTTAGTCATCTGAAATGTTTTACTGTTAGTGCAGTTTTAAATATGATAAGATAATAGATGACTAAATCTACAGTTGATTTAGTCGACTATAATGTATTTTGGCGGTGCCCTGATAGCGTCGTAATGGCTGACACTTGGTTGCATGCTGAAAATAGCCGATCTACAAGCTCACAATGCGTCGCAGTGCGACCCGTTGTGAGCTTGTAGATCTGCTGTTTTCAGAGCGCAACCAAACATAAAATAACATGTCTTTTAGTTCTACCGGATCTCTTTTCCACTAGTCCCTCACTAATAGTCTGGTTTTTATTTGTTGACTAAATTGTCAATATATTTAGTCTTAGTTTTAGTCATCATAGCTTAGTTTTTACTTAGTTTTTATTTAGTTTTCGTCAGTGAAAAAAGGTAGTCGATGAACATTTTTTGTCATAGTTTAAGTCGACGAAATCAACACTGCTTGCTTCCTAATGTTTTTTAATCCACTGGTTCCCACATTTTTTCATGTCAAGGACCCAAGATGAATATCTTTTTGTTCGCGGACCCCCATATGAAAATATTTGAAAATACCCCCATACAAGATTTGTCTTGTTAAAAAGATATAAAAAGAAATTGTACTTTTTCCCCCAAATTAAATTGAATTAAAATATTTTCAAATAGCCGATGTAAAGTGATGTAAAAGTAATTTTTGGGCTTGTTTTCATAGAGCTTGTTAATCTTGCAAAATCTGGCAACACACTGATTACCTGCATTACACCTGCAGCCTGTTAGGGAGCAGTGGTGGAAAAAGTACTCAATAGTTTTACTTAAGTAAAAGTATCAATACTGCAATGTAGAAGTTACAAGTAAAAGTCTGGAATAAAAAATGTCCTTGAGTAAAAGTACAAAAGTATTGGTATAAGAATGCCAAAAGTATTAAAGTTGTACAATGCAGAATCCCAAATAACGATTTTTAGCAACCTCTGCTGGTCACTACCGTCACTGCATACAATTTCCGTAATCCTCGATTACCCAGAATTCCATTCGTTTTCACCGGAAGCCGGAAGCGTTTCAAAAAGCGATCTTTTAATTGTTTTATACTATCTACGGATCGTTTCTCTTAGCCAGTGGAGCATTAGTTACCATGAGCTGTGCTTTCTTTTTCTGTTCTTTTTCGATCTTCAAATCCTACATTCTCTTAACATCAGCGTGAGGTTCCTTTTTGCTATTACCGCGGTAGTTCCTGGCCAAACAGGAAACCGTTGCGGTAGTTCCTGGGGACGTCGGCCACGACGTCATGACGTTGGCCAGGAACGTCATTTCCCCGGGAAAGTCCCCCCAGTCCACTTTCAATAGAAAATATATAAATAAAAGGCTTCCGGGGGTGAAATTCATGGAGTGGGTGTTGTGAAACTTTTGCCACTGACAAAAGATATACAATTTAACTTTAGTTTTGTTGAAAACGTTACCTAGTATTACTTTAAGTATTTATTATGCAGAATGTCCCATTTCACAAGTTTTCAAATGTATAAAAATCTTTTGAAAATAGCAGATCTACAAGCTCACAATGCGTCGCATCGCTACACATTGTGAGCTTGTAGATCTGCTATTTTCAAATGGCCGAAATGTAAATAGGGCTGAAGTGGTTAATGTACGTTTTGTAATAATAACCCAAATCTACAAAGTAACTAGTAACTAAAAACTAAAAATAATTGTAGTGGAGTAAAAGTATAATATTTGTCTCTGAGATGTAGCGCAGTAGAAGTAAAAGAACTGGAAAATGCATGTACTCCAGTAAAGACTACCTCAAAATTTTACTAAAGTACAGTACTTGAGTAAATGTACTTTACACCACTGCTACAGTAAGGGTGAGGTGGAGTCTGAAGAGGTGAGTGCTAAGGAACTTCTCCTGAAGTTAGAGGGAGAGTGATTTCACGTACCAGGGTCACCTCATCCAGAAGATCAAACCAGTTATGATGAGATTATGTCAGCTTAGTGTTTATGAGGGCATATGAACGCTCCACTGCTATCAGTGCAAAAAGTGAAAACAGCACCGCCGTTAAACGCTCATCTGTGATCATAATAATAACAATAACAACCTTCATCCCTTAAGGCAAAATATCACATCATTATTTTGAGTTGATTATGTTTTAGTTAATCCACTTAAACCAGGGTTTTTTTCAGGCCAAGGACCCCTTAGCTGAGAGGGAGATGAAGCAGGGACCCCCTTCTACATATTGTATTAAACTGTGTCGCAGATCAAACTTTTACATAGATTTCATAGATAGATAGTTGGATTCATGCTAATGTGTATTTTTAGACAGTTAACCTTTTAAACCCTCAATATTTATAGTCAACTTCACCGTTGCCTCTGTACTTGGTCTGCTCTTTTTCCCTCTACACCAACTCCGAAAATAGCAGATCTACAAGCTCACAACGCCTCGCAGCGCGAGCCGGTGTGAGCTCGTCATTTCGGGCTATAATGTTCCCTATCACTCAACTATTTGGCGGACCCCCTGTAGTAACACTGAGGACCCCCTATAGGGGTCACGGAGCCCCTGTTGAAGACCCTTGACTTAAACCCTATATACTTAGTTGACCGGTGTCCACCAGGGCTACACACTAGGCCCCCGAATGTTTTATCTCTACATCGAATATCTCTGCCAAAAATAGTGTCACAGCAGAATAATCAAGCCCCGAGTACGGACACTAGAGTTCCAACCATAGACTGTATAAAAAGAATGGACTAAGCGACGCCATTGGTTTCTACAAACCGTAAATGAAGCCGATTGTTCAGGAATTTCAAATCCGCCATCTTTCAATATCGCGTCATATCGCCTCATATCCTGCAGAATGCCACCAGACCAGTATTGGTTGGGTAGCTTATCAATCAAGAGCGGGGGCAGGGAATGAATGGTATTGGTTGTGTAGCTTGTCAATCAAATCATCCCGCCCCTCCTAGAGCATAGCCTACTTTATCGTCAATTTTAAAATAAATGGGACCATAGTTTACCAAAATGCATATCATGATGATTGAAAGGAGACTTTAAACTAGCGACTGGAAGCATATAGTATAGTAGCTTGCATTGAGAGAATATTCTTTCTGACACCGGCCAGCAGGGGTGAAACAGCGAAACAGGCCATTCATATGAACTGTCTCTTCCGTATTAGAGTCAATGTAAAAATCTGAAGCTGGCCCCTTGGTTTCAACATACTCTCAAACGTTTGACCTGATTATCACGTCATTTGATGCCGCCACGTCCCGTTCTCAAACCCAGGATGTAAAAGGGGTGACAGGGCTTGTCCTATTTTTGAAAAAATCTTGAAAATGTGTGCATATCTTTGAATATATATATATATATATATATATATATATATTTTTTTTTTTTTAAAGCGAGCATTTTTAACTTAAATCTTTGCTTCTGGGGGTCCCTGGCACAAAAGAAATTCAGATGGGGGTCCGCGGCCCAATGTATATCAATTTAGGGGTCCTGGGCATGAAAAAGGTTGAAAACCACCGTGTTAAATGGATCTAATTCCTCAGGAATGGAGATGTTAGGAGGAACAGTTTTCTCCTTCCCAGCAGCGAGGTTTTCTGCTCTGACTGCTGAAGCTATAAAAGACGCCTCACTAACAACTGTCTGCATTATGCAGTGCGTGGGCACATTACCGCTGTGTGTGTGTGTGTGTGTGTGTGTGTGTGTGTGTGTGTGTGTGTGTGTGTGTGTGTGTGTGTGTGTGTGTGTGTGTGTGTGTGTGTGTGTGTGTGTGTGTGTGTGTGTGTGTGTGTGCGTGTGTCTGTGTGTGTGTGTGTGTGTGTGTGTGTGTGTGTGTGTGTGTGTGTGTCTGTGTGTGTGTGTGTGCATGTGCGTGTGCGTGTGTGTGTTTGTATGTCTCCCAGGGAGTTGTAACACTAATCTGAAAATCCTATTAATTTGGAGACTGAGCCATGTAGTGTTTGTTGGTCTCTTGGTCTCTCTAACACACACAGACAGGCACGCACACGCACGCACACACAATGCATGCTCTTGTCACTGCCTTCATGTTTTCAATATCATTTGAATGTTTTCCACGGTTTTGAATATGTCACAATATCGTATCAGAGATCTCTTATCTCCGTAGTGTGTTTATTCGTAAGTTAAAGGGATAGTTCACCCCAAAAATTACGCACCCCATGGAGACTTGAATTCATGGATATGATATGGATATATTTAAATAATTTGAGGACCAGCGGACCGGTTGGCAGTGGTTCCGGTATAGGAGACAGACTCTTTGTGTCTCCTACCGGAACCGCTGCCGGTCATCAAATTATTGACTTAGGAATGAGACAAAAACAAAAAAATATCCATGAATTCAAGTCATTTGAGTACTACAATTATTTGATACCGATACTTTTGTACTTTTACTCAAGTCAATTTTGAATTCCGGACTTTTACTTGTAACAGAGTATTTCTACATTGCAGTATTGATACTTTCACTTTGAGTACTTTTTCCACCACTACTGCTGGCAAGTGGCCTCACCCTGACTTAGGCCCCCTGACTCCCTATGTGAAGCCCAGGGCAAAAAAAAAGTGGTGTCATAATGGACAGTGAGTTTAAATTTGATAAGCAGATAAATGCTCTCGTAAGATCCTCCTTTTTCCAATTACGGCTTTTATCCAAGGCTATAGTCCTTTTCATCCTTTAGTAACTTTGAAAGAGTGATACATGCTTTTATTACGACTCGCCTCGATTATGGCAATGCCCTCTATGCTGGCATCACCCAAGTCTCCCTCCCTCGTCTGCAGTTCAAAACGCTGCCGCATGCCTTTTTACCAGTGGTGGAAAAAGTACTTAAGTAAAAGTATCAATACTGCAGTGTAGAAATACTGTGTTATAAGTAAAGGTCCGGTAATCAAAATTTATGCTGTATATTTCATAACATAACATACACATTTAAGCCATATGTTTGCTTCACAAGTAGGCTACAGACAGAAGAGTGTATTCAGGGATGACCGAGGTGGGTGTGGGGTACAATTAACATTCTCTTTGTTGTTTACCTGGGAGACAGAAGGTCTGGGCATGTGTATCCATCCCCCCTTCCTGCCCCATACAGTTGCAAATGTGTTGGGCAGGGGGTGGGGTCTCATCCTTCAGGGCTGACACACACACACATGTACCTCTTCTTTAGATCTCAATGTGACAACTGCTATAAAGATAGACTGATTTGTAACTATTTGTGTGTGTCACTCAGAGGCCGTGAGGCTGCTGATGGGACCTCAGGAAAGCTGTTTTGTACTGTTTTGTACTATGAAATAAATTGGAAGAAAGTAACCTCACTGACTGGAGTGATGCCTCAATCCATTCTTCAACCATTCATTCACATCTCTGGAACATCAAACTAACTACAATATGGCGTTGTTGGCAACTACAAAAGCAATAGGACCTTTACCAAATAGTGAAGTCTGTGGGTTCAGATACCACAACATGGGGTTGTCAGCAGTGGTTCAGATACCACAACATGGGGTTGTCGGCAGTGGCTTCAGATACCACATTTACTTGAGTAAAAGCATTGGCATCAAAATCTACTTAAAGTACCTAACGTAAAAGTAGGCCTACTCATTGTGCAGAATGTCCCATTTCACAAGTTCAAAATATAAAAAATATTTTGAAAATAGCAGATCTACAAGCTCACAATGCATTGCATCGCGACGCATTGTGAGCTTGTAGATCGGCTATTTTCAAATGTCCGAGATGTATGGCTGAAGTGGTTAATGTATGTTTTGAAATAATAATCAAAATCTACAAAGTAACTAGTAACTAAAGCTGTCCAATAATTGTAGTGGAGTAAAAGTACAGTATTTGCCTCCAAGATGTAGTGGAGTAGAAGTAAAAGTACTGAAAATTGGAAATACTCCAGTAAAGTAAAGATACCTCAAAATTGTACTTAAGTACAGTACTTGAGTAAATGTACTTAGTTACTTTACACCACTGGCATCTAGTAAATAACATTCTTCACATCTGTGCTCAAAAGAGGTGAGTGCTAGGGGTGTGAGGTGGAGTCTGAAGAGGTGAGAGAGTGTGCAGTTCTAACTGCAAAGAGGCATTTATTCTACAGTGTCTTATATGATTTACAAATGTGAAAAGCTATTTTCCAAATAACAGATCGACTGAAACTCGGATCATACTTTATTTATGTTGCAATCCGTACGTTTTTTATGGATTGCTGGAATTTCCACTGCAGAGCTTAAAGATGGAAAGCCAGAGTAAAGCAGAGTAAGCATTGACTCTAGTCGATAAACAACAAGGTAAATAGTCACATAAATAAAGTGCAGAGAGAACAAGTATATAGGGCCTCGAAGAAACTAGGATACCAGCTAAACAATGAGCCTAGCATCTGTCAAACAATGTACATCTAATCTAAACAACATTCCGTACATGTGTGGACAAAACAAAAACAAATATAAAACAAAAACATGAGAACAAGTGACTAAATATTTTGACAATTTGGTCAACAAATAAAAACTAGACTCAAATGTTAGTGAGGGACTAGTGGAGAAGAGATCCAGTAGAACTAATAGAGCGTCGCAGTTCCCGCCCACTTCCTGTTTTTTTTGGTGCCGGAAGAAAAAACTCAATGCATTTTTCCATTGACATTTCCAAAAATATTTATATCTATTAATTTAAGCCTCGAATCAAGCCATCATGAGATGACATGAATCATGACCATAAAACGTTTTTTTATATTTAATTATATGATATACTATATTTAATAAATACCCTTTGTTTTGCCGTTTTCAACAAAAAAAAATCACAGAATCAAACGTTTATGGTCATGATTCATGTCATGTCATGATGGCTTGATTCGAGGCTTAAATTAATAGATATAAATATTTTTGGAAATGTCAATGGAAAAATGCATTGAGTTTTTTCTTCCGGCACCAAAAAAAACAGGAAGTGGGCGGGAACTGCGACGCTCTATAGACAAGTCATCATGGGTGCAGTGCGGGGGTCACAGAACGGAAATAGCAGATCTACAAGCTCACAACGCGTCGCAGCGCGACGCACTGTGAGCTTGTAGATCGGCTATTTTCGGCATGCAGCTATAAGTGAAAATCAGCCATTTCGACGCCATCACAGCGCGCCAAAAAATTACTTTAGTCGACTAAATCAACTGTAGATTTAGTCGACTAAAGTCTTATGATATTTAGTCGACTAAAACTAGAATAAATTTAAAACATTTCAAAAGACACTTCAAAAGACTATGACTAAAAGTAAACCAAATGTTGCTGTCAAACTAGCATCCATCAAACAAGGGTGACAAGAAGGGATACAAGGAGAGGTGAGTGCTAGGGGGTGAGGTGCAGAGTCAGATGAGCGTTAGTGAGGACCAAGTATGTGAAGAAAAGGTTGATAATAGGAAGTGGGGTCATTTAAATAAAATAATTTATAATCAATGCATTGTACACGTCAATGCAACACTGCTCCTGCAAGCAGCTGTGACTTCACAACTTTATCGTCCAACCGAGGCCAGAAAATAAACAATAAATAAACGGCTATAGTCCATTATATGTCACTTCACTGAACGCAATGCAATCGCTTGTTTCCCACACACCTCTAGTAGGAAATAAAAGTTAGGCTTTGCAAAAAAGTGAACAGTTGATTTGCATTGCCTGCTGGTGTGTGCGCGTGCATGTGTGTGTGTGTGTGTGTGTGTGTGTGTGTGTGTGTGTGTGTGTGTGTGTGTGTGTGTGTGTGTGTGTGTGTGTGTGTGTGTGTGTGTGTGTGTGTGTGTGTGTGTGTGTGTGTGTGTGTGTGTGTGTGCGCGCACCGTTAGGGAAATGAAGCAGCTGCCTCAGGTCTCTGGTCTCACACAAATCAAGAGCTCTGTTGTCAGGAAACTGTCTTCAACCCTGAGGATGAAATCAATGTCTGTGTGTGTGTGTGTGTGTGTGTGTGTGTGTGTGTGTGTGTGTGTGTGTGTGTGTGTGTGTGTGTGTGTGTGTGTCCATTGCACACAAGGGTCAAAACTGTTCTCTTTGTTGATTCATCATGTTTTCCTTGTTTACTACTACCATTGCCGTTCCAATGCTGCTACAATATCTGAGGAGCTGAACAAAAAGTATTTTACTCGCTATGTACCTGTCCTGTACATAAAGACGTCACCATGACAACAAATCCTCGAACCTTGAGGCAGCCAATTAATAATTCCATCCGGAGATGTGCATCAGGAGGTTTAAATACAATCCCTACAGCACCAAGCAGTGCCAAGAACATCCAGCAGGGCTCAGCAGTGACAAGATGACATAAGTGTGAGGGTAAATCAGGGAATTTGCAACAATGAAGAGAGAGAGGGGAGGTATATAACTGAGTCACCCAAGATAAAAGATCAAACCTGAACCTGTAACCCGATTGGTAACAATGGACTATAGAGTGACGGTTATGGAGTTCAGTTATCAGTTACAGGTATAATCCAATCAGAATTCACACAAGCTAATATTTTAACCATCAGGGGTTCACAACCTTTTTTCCTCGGAGCCCCCTTTATTACATCTGACTAGAGCTGAGAGCTAGAGCTGAGACACGCACGCACGCACGCACGCACGCACGCACGCACGCACGCACGCACGCACGCACGCACGCACGCACGCACGCACGCACGCACGCACGCACGCACGCACGCACGCACGCAAGTGTAACAGAGTGGTTCACTACCTCAGCCTGATGGCCTGAAAGTCTAACATCTCCTCCGAGCGATAGGGGAAGTCCCTTTGGCTTAGCGGTTAAGATGTTGGCTTTCCACGTGGGAGACTCGGGTTCGAATCCCGGGCGTTACATTGGTGCCGTGACCCAGATCGGGTTTCCTCGTGGGAGGAGGTCAAAAGGGGGGTGAGTGTAACAGAGTGGTTCACTACCTCAGCCTGATGGCCTGAAAGTCTAACTCCCCCGAGCGATAGGGGAATTCCCTTTGGCTTGGCGGTTAAAATGTTGGCTTTCCATGTGGGAGACCCGGGTTCGAATCCCGGGCGTTACACGCACACACACATGCACGCACGCACGCACGCACACAAACACACCGTTACAGTATTCACGTTACTCGCTGACCCTTTGGCAGGGTCGGACACGATGCCCCTTGTGGTGGACCAGGGAACTGCCACCACAACAGTCCATCCACAGTGTGCCTTTAGTGAATTTAAGCTGTAAATGGCTCGGTGGCAAGATGCTTCGATAAGCTTGGGGAGGATGGAGGGAGAGGGGGGGCTAAACATCAACAGTGACGGGACCAATAGAAAAAACACACAGAGGAGACAAAGCAGAGTAAAACAGGCCAGACATCAACAGTGACGGGAGCAATAAAAAACAGACAGGAGAGAGACAAAGCATGGCATTGATTCTCACTGATCCATGTTCCACCCACTGGCTGGGGACAGGCGCAGACTGAGACCGGCGCACGCACGCGCACACTCGCACACGCGCGCACACACACACACACACAAACACACACACAACTACTATTGGCATTAAAATGTA
>NC_137606.1:51589195-51599195 GCF_963280865.1 Gymnoscopelus braueri
AATCAAGCAACTTAAAAACTGTCTGGGGGGCTCACACAAGCCTGAGTAGACGATAGAATTACCCTTTAAAAAAAAAATAGTGAAATATCCCTTTAAGTGTGTGTGTGGGTTTTATAAGTATTGAACCAATGAGTAGGCATGTCACAATTAATACATAATCGTCTAATCGCAATTATTTTTTGCATAATCGTCATGATCGTTTCCATGTTGAAAAATGTTCACACATTTTCAAATATCAAAAAAGCAGAAATAGCTGATAAGCTTACAACACGTCGTAAGCGTGTAGATCAGTTATTTCTGCTATCTTTGCATGTATACAATTATTAAATATGTCAATAATATCTTAGTATATTTAAGTTATTTGTCATATCTGCCCTGTGCAATTTTTTATTATGAAGCCTAAACGGTACTTTATTCATATGTTCTAATGTTCAACGCCAAACACACAATTAAGTCGTTAATCGCAATTATTTGAGTGACAATTAATCGTCAACTTAAATTTGTAATCGTGTCAGACTTACCAATGAGAAGTATTAACAAGAGCTTGTACACAGGTGGTACCATAGAGGTATAATATAACTAGAGGGCGGATTGCCCCGCCCCCAGCTATCATTTCAATGAATGTGCTCAGTGGCGTTTTGAAGCACCCGGAAGCCTGTCGGAAGTAGAATTATTGAGTCGTTTTTGGGGACACCATAGAGTTATGAGCATGCGCATTAGTGTCCTTTTTGCGTCCTACGGCAGCCTGTGTGTCAAGGAATGAACGCGAGATATTTATTAAATACACTCGAGATGCATATTTATATGTAAATGCTTATGTATTTATGTATAATATGTTTACATATTTATATTTATATTTATATATATAAATATCTCTCAGTATGTTTTGCTCGTGCATGTATTTCTCCCCGCCTGCAGTTATAGCTTTGGCCACTGGGGTGGCGGCTTCAATGTTTCTCAGCAACTCTGGGGGCTTGGGTGGTACAGCAACTGGGTGGTACAACTCCAGATGTGAGGGCCGCGTGTTGGGGCCGCTACTCACACCCCCGAAGTTACCAGTTCATTTGTATGAAAGAAAGTTGCAATGCCCTTAGCTTCCACAGATTGTCATGCCAGAGCATAATGGGAGAAACAGAGAAGACAGGAATCAACCACACGAGGTCCACCAGGGCTCACGTGAAACTAACGTCAGTGATATTTCTGTAAAGTGTTAAGCATCATCATCATTGTTACGACCCGGCCTAGGGAAGCCTAAGGCGCAACAAAAAAAGAGGACTCCCTCCTTCCCAGTCCCCAAACAGCCAGACAACACAGGTTTAAAAGATGGCATGCTTTTTTCCACCCGATTCTCTGAGACCCCCCTACGTCTTTTGAGGCAATTGCCGGGGGGATTGCTGCAAAAAATAATAATCTATGATTTTTCAAAGGTTCGCTAGCAAGGGCAGCTATAGACAATGTTTTAACTCTGGCAGTTAAAGAGTTAAGTTGAAGACATGCTAGGAAATCGCATAGTCGTGTGAGTATACAGACTTAGGCTGCTTTGTATAAAACATTTAATTGGTGGAAATTTGTCTCGACTAATAAAGAAAAAAACATTACATTATGTATTGTAGTAATTTATCACTTCTACACATGATTATATTACAAAGAAGATTGTGCATTTACATCGTGAATGACAGTGCTGTGTTTCTGTGCAGTCATGTCAGTGGACACCACTGCATGCGTACAGTAGCGGTAGCATTTCCGGCATTTACAACCAGTTAGTGTCGTCTATGGGAAATCCCATGTTAACGGTTAGCGGTTTGCGCTAGCGTGCTATCGCTATCGCTAACACAACCAACCGACCAAACCATTCACAATAAACCATAGTATGTTTGACTCACCGCTGAGTATCATTTGGGAAGGAGGAAGGAGCCCCCGTCCCCCTTCCATAGTATAGGGCGGGCTGTGTGTTGTCTGCAGGCACATTACATTACATTACATTACATTACAGTCATTTAGGGACCAGTCGAAATTTACATAAGGGGGGGCATGGAGGAAATGTATGTGCTCTGATCTAAAATGCCATGACCCTCCCTTTGACAAAAAAAAAAAATCAATGACCCTCCCCAAGTGATTACAAAAAAAAGAGTAACCCTCCCCGCCTAGAAGTGTCACGATATATTGTGTCACGATATAGCCTATCGTGGTATTAAAATGTGATGATAGGTATTGTCATGATGTCATACTGTATCGTAATATTTTTTTTATTGTTTTTTTAATAAAAAAAAAACACTTTCTTTTTTTTTGCCGGTGAAAGTTAGGAGTTTTTACTGTATGATATGAAATGTAAAGCTTATCATAATCATAGTAATTATTAATCATGTCCTCCATCATATTCAAGGTATTTTGGAGAGAAATGAAACAGACTCCAGTCAGTCACTTTCAGTTTAAAGCACTGCAGAGGGGAGGTGTTGTGTGTCAGCTGATGCTCGTTGACGCTCGTTAATGTGACATGCATCTGCACTCTCAAATAGGCCTACATCTAATCTAAGATTGTATTATACTCTATCTGGTATTATAGATTTTTTTTTAGCTGTTGGAAATAACTAGGCTGCACTTGGTTGGTAAAGTCCAGATGACAAAAATATGAGGTTTATGGAATTTATAGTTATGCAGTCTTATATTATATTATATTTGTTATATTAGTGTCTATCTGTCCTCTGAAACAATGGGTTTATAGTTAGTGAGAACTTCACTTCTCCATTAAGCTTGCACAAATGTATTTATTTGTGTGTACAAAGCACTTTGTAATTGTTTCTAACTTGCTTTATAACGTTATTTATAAGATGATGGCCAATGTTGATGATACATGAGAAAAGAACATTAATAATATATCATATCGATATCATGCCCAACATCATGTATCGTATTGTGAAATTCTTGACACCCCTAACCCTCCCCATCAAATACAACATTTAAAACTGATATGTCCAATGTTTTGCTTTCCACATTGATTAGAACATTGCTGTAGTGTAGTCAGTCTTGCTAAATGCACAGTGTATCTGTAGTAGTGGTAGCAGAATGGATAGTGTTCTCATCTTACATGTGGGAAACCCATTGAATCCTGGTCAGATTGAAGAAAGTTGAATATTTGGTAACCAGTAGTTTAAAACTTTTGTCACTCTGCCCTTTTAATTATCAACTACAGTGACTACAACTACACTGTTGCCTACATAAAACAAATTAGGCTATCAATTATGGCCTGATGCTTCTGGTTTTACTTGTGGAGCTAGGCATCTATACACAACTGTCCATATAGATCCACATTAATCACATGCACAGAATTACTTCAAATGATTATGAATATCCAGTTATAGTAGGCCTATTTATAATGCATCTCTCCAATAACGCCTGTTGAAGTTTTGCTTAATTGTTCAACCACCATCGTTAAGACGCTGAATAGATTTGACTGGGTCGTTCACACTCGCTGTGCGTTGATGGCTTGTTAACGACCGTCATTGATTCTAAATAGACAAGGTGTTACTTGATTTGAATTCTTTGTATCCTTTGAAATGGAGAGGGGTCATTGACCACTGTTCTGCTGTACTAAAAAGGTATATAAAAAACGGACTATTTTATCAATTCAAAATTGCATGACCCTCCCTTGGATTCAAAGTAAAATTAGCTGACCCTCCCTTGGACCAAAATTAGAAAGGCATGACCCTCCCCTATTTTCCTCCATGCCCCCCCTTATGTAAATTTCGACTGGTCCCTTAGCAGACGCTTTTATCCAAAGCGACTTACAATAAGTGCATTCAACATAGGTAGGGAACGAAACTACTAATCACCAGAAGTCTTAAGTGCATTTCCTGCAAAAACAAGCAACCAAGAGTATACCTAGCGCTAAGGTAAAAGTGCAATATATCAGCTACCTACTTTCTTAATAGTCAGGGGATATTAGCAGAAAGATTTCCAATCTTGGAATAAATTCCTTACCAAAAAAAATCTTCACCAATGTGTTTGTAAAGGTGTCTAGTAACACATCTCACAAAGACTGAAATTCAGTTTCCCTAGGAGAATTTTTGACAAAACGGCCATAGCCATCCTTGTCCAGGTATACTTTTTGTGTAAAAAGCCCATTGAGATTGGGCTGTTTTTAGCCCAAGGAGTGGTTTTGGTGCAAAACAAATGCTTGCAATGGATTCAGAATCATAAAAACACCCTAGTTTGACCCCTCACATGCTACTTAAAACAGAATAAAAATTGGATTTTTTTTTGCCCTGCATGGAAATGCAGGGAAATGGTGGGTACCCCAACTTTCAGCAGCTGTCAAAAATTCTCCTAGGGAAACTGAATTTCAGTCTTTGTGAGATGTGTTACTAGACACCTTTACAAACACATTGGTGAAGATTTATTTTGGTAAGGAATTTATTCCAAGATTGGAAATCTTTCTGCTAATATCCCCTGACTATAAACAGATGAGACAAAATAGCAACAAAATAGCAAAACAATACAAAAATAAAACAAGAGTTCGTACAACTAGTTAACAACAAGTAGGCCAGGCAAAGAGGAAGGGTAGTGTTTCCTGAAGAGGTGGGTTTTCAGCCTGCGGCGAAAGATGGGCAGTGACTCTGCTGTCCTGACATCAGTGGGAAGTTCATTCCACCACTGTGGGGCCAGAACAGAAAAAAGTCGTGACCGTGTCGATCGACCAGAAGGACCCTTGAGTGACGAGGCAATCAGTCGCCCCGAGGTGGCAGACCGAAGTGGTCGGGCAGGGGTGTAGGCATCGACCATAGCCCGGAGGTAAGAAGGAGCTGTTCCTTTCACTGCCCTATAGGCTAGCACCAGGGTTTTAAACTGAATGCGAGCCGCTACAGGGAGCCAGTGCAGAGAACGGAGAAGGATAGTTGTGTGGGAGAACTTGGGGCGGTTGAACACCAGACGAGCTGCAGCTTTCTGAACAAGCTCCAGAGGTCTGATGGCTGATGCCGGAGCACCAGCAAGGAGGGAGTTGCAGTAGTCCAGGCGGGAGATGACAAGAGCCTGGATGAGCACCTGGGCTGCCTTCTCCGTGAGGAAGGGGCGAATCCTCCTGATGTTGTAGAGGAGGAATCTGCAGGACCGTGTCACTGATGCGATGTTAGCCGAGAACGACAGTTGATCGTCCAAGGTCACACCCAGATTCTTCGCAGTCCGAGTTGACGTCACCACAGCATTATCAATGGTGATGGCCATGTCTCGGTGCGGACAGCCCTTCCCCGGGAGGAACATCAGCTCGGTCTTGTCCAGGTTGAGCTTCAGGTGGTTCGTCGACATCCACTCCGAGATGTCAGCCAGACAAGCAGCAATGCGTGCCTCCACTTGTGTGTCAGAAGGGGGAAATAAGAGGATCAGCTGGGTGTCATCGGCATAGCAGTGGTAGGAAAAGCCATGGGAATGGATGACAGCACCAAGAGATGTAGTGTAGAGAGAGAAAAGAAGAGGACCCAGAACCGAGCCTTGGGGAACCCCAGTAGTGAGCCTGTGTGGTTCTGACACAGACCCTCTCAGCATCACCTGGTAGGAGCGACCCGTCAGGTAGGATGCAAACAAGGAGAGTGCAGAGCCTGAGACACCCATCCCCTCGAGGGTGGAGAGGAGGATCTGATGGTTCACCGTGTCGAACGCTGCAGACAGGTCCAGGAGTATCAGGACGGAGGAGAGAGAGTTCGCTCTAGCGGCATGGAGCGACTCCGTCACTGCCAGGAGGGCAGTCTCTGTCGAGTGACCCACTTTGAACCCAGACTGGTTGGAGTCCAGGAGGTTGTTCTGGTGGAGGTAAGAGGACAGTTGTTTAAAGACAGCACGTTCGAGAGTTTTAGATAGGAAGGATAGAAGGGAAACCGATCTGTAGTTCTTGATCTCAGAGGGGTCAAGTGTCGGTTTCTTCAGGAGGGGGGTGACTCTGGCAGTCTTGAAAGCAGAGGGAAAGTAGCCAGACGTCAGAGAGGTGTTAATAAGGTGGGTTAAGAAGGGAAGAAGTTCAGGTGCAATAGACTGCAGCAGAGTGGATGGGACCGGGTCCAGATAGCATGAGGTGGGGCGACTAGAGGTAACAAGGAGAAGGACCTTGTTAGGGGAGAGGGGAGAAAAGTGGGATAGAGAGGGGGAGGGGGGGGAAGAGGAGTAGATGAAGGTAGAGAGGGGGGAGTGGCAGGCAGACGGGTGGCACGCATGTGCTTTGAACGTTGGAGCGTTTCCGGTTAAATACGTTGCATAACGTTATAGAAATGTTCCGCAATGCAATGGCTACAGGATCTTTTGGCGAAATTCTTTTGGAAATTGGACACATCAACAAAGAACGCGGATAAACAGGAAGTGTCGAACCACAAGCCATTTGTAATAATAGATGTGGCCCCTGGCATTAGTAAGCTGGGTTGTACAACATGTGGCACCTGGAGTGAATGTTCTCATGGCAGACCCCTGAACAGTGTTTGTTTGTGCCAAATTTGATGCGGATTGGAGCAAGTCCGGATGTTAGGAATATGTTTTATTACTTTTAAAAGTTTCAGCATGATTTAGAACACTGGTTCTCAAAGTAGGGCTTGGGGACCCCCCCATAAATAGATTGACAGTGGGAAACACGCACACACGCACGCGCACACACACACACACACACACACACACACCACCACACACACACACACACACACACAACACACACACACACACACACACACACACACACACACACACACACACACAGACAGATATGATTTGACTCATAGTGAATAATATTCTATATAAGGAAATGGGAGGAGATGTGTTGCGGTGGAACCGGAGGGTGTGTCAACCCCCATTTCCTTCCTCCAAACACTACACTACAAACACAATCATACACACACCACGCACACGCACAGGCACACACACACACACGCACGCACGCACCACACAGATACACACGCCAGAATCCCACACCTGCTCTTTGTATACATTATATACACAAGATTAAAAACATATTTTCCCTCAGTACTGTAAAGTAGGCCTTAAGTGGTTTATTCATAATAATTCCTAGAAATGTAGTGATGTCAAAACAATACAATATTTATATTTGAAATATAGTGGAGTGAAAGTCACTTGCTTGCAAACCCCCCCCCCCCCCCCCCCGCGCAAAAACAAGTACAATACTCCAAGTGGACAAAGTACTCAAATGTTTTACTTAAGTAAAAGTATCAATACTGTAATGTAGAAATACTCAAACAATAGTATGTTACAAGTAAAAGTCCAGAATTCTAAATTTACTTGAGTAAAAATACAAAAGTATTGGTATCAAAATGTAATTAAAGAACCAAAAGTAAAAGTACTCATTATGAAGAATGTCCCATTTCGACTTTTCAAATGAGTAAACATCTTTTACAAGCTCACAATGCGTCGCGACGCATTGTGAGCTTGTAGCTCTGCTATTTCAAATGGCCAAAATGTATAGGGCAAATAATTAATGCATGTTTTGTAATAATAATCTAAATCTTCAAGAAAAAGTACAATATTTGGGCCCGAGATGTAGTGGAGTAGAAGTAAAAGTATTGGAAATTGGTAATACTCAAGTAAAGTACAAATACCTCAAAATTGTACTCAAGTACAATACTCAAGTAAATAGCTACTGTCCATGATTGGTTTGTGTTTCCATTGACATCAGAGGCTAGTGGACAGAGAGACCCACTTATTACTAAACTGACTACATTCATATGATCAAAAGGTTCATGAATAATCATATTAGCATGGCTGGCCTCCTCTCTCTCTCTCTCTCTCTCTCCTCTCTCTCTCTCTCTCTCTCTCTCTCTTCTCTCTCTCTCTCTCTCTCTCTCTCTTTCCTCTTTATCTCCCTCACCCCAGCTGTTGAGAGGGTGATGTCTCCATCATGAGGGTGTGTGTGTGTGTGTGTGTGTGTGTGTGTGTGTGTGTGTGTGTGTGTGTGTGTGTGTGTGTGTGTGTGTGTGTGTGTGTGTGTGTGTGTGTGTGTGTCTGTGTGCGCGTGTGTGTGTTCGTATGCTCGCACACATGCTTGCGTGTTTGTGAGAAAGGAAGGGAGAGAGAGCCAGACATACAGACAGACAGTGCTTGTACATCTGCTTATTTTCAAATGGCAGAAATGCATATGGCTTAACTCATTCAGTGCCAATGACGTCACCGACGTCACGTTTTTCATAAGCCCGGAGTGCCAATGACGTCTGAGACGTCATGAAAAAAAAAAAAGAACCCAAGATATCATGATTTGAAGATTTGCTGCTCCATTCACTTCTTGTTTAACATCTTACTGAAAAAGGCTGTATCTCGCTTAAGCACTTTTTTTTTACAATGTAGTTTTGGCTCTGGCACTGGGACAACACAACCAGAAATAATTCTGGCACTGAATGAGTGGTTAATGTATGTTTTGTAATAATAATCAAAATCTACACAGTAACTAGTAACTGAAGTTCTCAAATAATTGTTGTGGAGTAAAAGTAAAAAAAAATCTTCTGAGATGTAAAGGAGTAGAAGTAAAAGTACTGAAAATTGAAAATACTCCAGTGAAGTAAAAATACCTCAAATTTGTACTTAAGTACAGTACTTAAGTAAATGTACTTAGTTACTTTCCACCACTAGCTTTCAGGAATAACATATTATGAGGGTCAGCCAGCCCAGGCTGACTATTATGTTTACCATTCTGCCCCACGGCCACCAGGTGTCACTGTCCCCTGATGGGCCTTCCCCTCATCTTACTACTGCATACAGAAGGTTTTATTGGTCACTAACCAGTGGTGGAAAGTAACTAAGTACATTTACTTGAGTACTGTACTTAAATACAATGTTTTAGGTATTTTTACTTTAAAGGAGTATTTCCAATTTTCTTTTACTTCTACTCCACTACATCTCAGAAACAAATATTGTACTTTTACTCCACTACATTTATTTGACAACTTTAGTTACTAGTTACTTTGTAGATTTTAAGTATTATCACTAAACATATTTTAACCACTTCAGCCCTATATTCATTTCGGCCATTTGAAAATAGCCGATCTACTTGTAGATCGGCTATTTTCAAAAGATTTGTATACACTTGAAAACTTGAAATGGGACATTCTGCAAAATGAGTACTTTTACTTTTGGTACTTTAGGTAGGCTACATTTTACAATATACTTTTGTACTTTTACTCAAGTACATTTTGAATTCCAGACTTTTACTCGTAACAGAGTATTTCTACATTGCAGTAATGATATTGATTTATCTTTTATTAATTTAAGTTAAAAAAAATGTAGTGTTTTTTCATATCAAGGTCCATTACTTATTGTTCGGCATTTGAGCCAAGGAACCACCGTTTGATGAGATTTAGACTCTCAGACCCAAACTCATTAGTATTAGTTTCCTGCACTGTGATTGGCCCACTTTCCTGTACTGTGATTGGCTGACTCTATTGGCTGACTCTATTCAGCACTGTGATTGGCTAGCGAGACACATGATGACACTAATAACCTATAAATAGGATTATGCACTTCCAAAAATCACACTAGGTGTGATTTTTTTTTATCATTGGATGGGATTTTGGCGAAATATCAGTTCTTCTACATTGTCTAATTGTGTTAAGGTCGTAACGCACGGTAAGCGGTTCACGCGGGCGGTACCGATCAGCGGTGATCGCGCCGCGGTCATTGTTGTTTTGTCCTCCGGCACGGTGCGGTGAAAACAAAATCTCACCACAATCCAGCGCTTGCCCGCCCGCACACACGTGCACAAACGAGCACGCGCGCGGCGGCGCGGAAGTTTCACGGGACTGCGCCCGCTCGCCTCACCGCCCCTCAACTTTTCCGCGCGTCCCAAATAATCGCCCGCCTCCCATTGAAAATGAATTACATAGGCGCGTTGGCCGCTTGCCGTGTGAAAGGACCTTAAGACATTTTGTAAATTAAGAATAATTTATAAAATTGGGTTTCATTTTACGCTCTCAAGAGTTAAAGATCTATAAGGGTCCATTTGTTTAATTTTACGCTCTCCAAGAGT
>NC_137606.1:51604195-51609195 GCF_963280865.1 Gymnoscopelus braueri
CCCTCCATGGTTGTGAAGTCTGCGGCCCACTTGCCGATCAAGAACTTGAACGATGGGATAAAAAAGTAAAAAAATAAAGCTTTATCTTACACGCTGGAAAAGATCTACCCGAAACCAGAGCAAAATGGAATGCTATTTAGCTCTAAACAGGGAATACACAGTGGCAGAATACCTGAGCAATGTAACTGATCCAAAACTAAGTAACATTGACTAGATACAGAAAAAGTACTCAAATGTTTTACTTAAGTAAAAGTACTAATACTGCAATATAAAAATACTCAGTTACAAGTAAAAGTCCAGAATTCAAAATTGACTTGAGTAAAAGTACAAAAATATTGGCATCAAAATATACTTAAGTACAAAAAGTAAAAGTACTAAAATATTTGAAAATAGCAGATCTACAAGCTCAAAACGCGTCGCATCGCGACGCGTTGTGAGTTTGTAGATCGGCTATTTTCAAATAGCCTAGGAATAAAAATAGGTCTAAAGTGGTTAATGTATGTTTTATAATATCATAATTTATATCTGAAAACTAGTAACTAAAGTTTTCAGATAATTGTAGTGGAGTAAAAGTAATTTTTTTGTCTCTGAAATGTAGTGGAGTAGAAGTAAAAGTATTGGACATTGGAAATACTCAAGTAAAGTACAAATACCTCAAAAATGTGCTTAAGTACAGTACTTAAGTAAATGTACTTAATTACTTTCCACCACTGGTGAACACATGTCCTGCGATGGAGAAAGGCCACCATAGGCAGACCTGGCTGCCAAGAAAAGACAGACTATGCACCCACTGCACACAAAACTAGCCTGGCATGGCCTGACTAATATCACTGCGTAGATCATACATGGGCACCTGGCGGCCCTGGGGCCACATGCGGCCCCCACCTTCACTTAATGCGGCCTGCAGGTTAATATCGGAAAACTGATATATTATTGATTTCAGCTGTTACAATTCCAAACATGCAAACATGACCCGCTTTAATTACTTCGGTCTTTATTAGTAGCTTAATGACTATTTTGAAATTATATTGTCTTTTTTATGTCCAATGTATTTGTATTTAAGTTCATGAATTTAACATAAGTACAACTAAATGCATTTGAAATTAAATAAAAATGTAACTTTTCAGGATTCCAATTCAAAAATAGCAAAAACTTTATCAGGATTCCAATAAAAAAATAGCAGATCTACAAGCTCAAAACGCGTCGCAGTGCGACGCATTTCGAGCTTGTAAATTGGCTATTTTTGCTACTTTTGTGTGACAGAATGGCGAATTTACAATGAAAATTAAAATACGGATGCAATGTGGCCCTCTGGAGTGAGTGTGGAAATATAGTGGCCCTCTCCATCATCGAAGTTGCATCACCCCTGACGTAGATATTAGTCTGGAATCTCTGTGTGATTAAATGTGTGTGTGATTAAATGTGTGATGATAAACCCGCCCCATATTTGCATACTGGGCCCTGATTGGTCCCTCACAACCTCGGAGGGAGAGAACTCTAATCTCTATTGAGAGGGGCCAGACCTATAGGGCAATTATTTTTTGCAATGGCAGATTTGTCTGAAACCAGGCTAACACAAAACCAGGTAGAAACTGAGCTACACTTCCTGACCACTTGCCCACTGTACCAAGGCATCAGAGACACATACTGACCACCTGCCCACTGTACCAAGACATCAGAGACACATACTGACCACCTGCCCACTGTACCAAGACATCATTACATTACATTACATTACATTACATTACATTACAGTCATTTAGCAGACGCTTTTATCCAAAGCGACTTACAATAAGTGTATTCAACATAGGTAGGGAACGAAAACTACTAATCACCAGAAGTCTTTAGTGCATTTTCTGCATAAACAAGCAACCAAGAGTATACCTAGCGCTAAGGTAAAAGTGCAATATATCAGCTACCTATTTCCTTAAACAGATGAGACAAAATAGCTAAATCAAATGAGCATGAGCTAAAACAAATAAGTATATCGACTAAACAAGATCCAATAAACAATCCAATAATCCAATAAACAATACAGCAATAGAAAACAAGCGTTCGTACAACTAGTTAACAACAAGTAGGTCAGGCAGGGAGGAAGGGTAGTGTTTCCTGAAGAGGTGAGTTTTCAGCCTGCGGCGAAATATGGGCAGTGACTCTGCTGTCCTAACATCAGTGGGAAGTTCATTCCACCACTGTGGGGCCAGAACAGAAAAGAGTCGTGACCGTGTGGATCGGCCAGAAGGACCCTTGAGTGACGAGGCAATCAGTCGCCCCGAGGTGGCAGACCGAAGTGGTCGGGCAGGGGTGTAGGCATCGACCATAGCCCGGAGGTAGGAAGGAGCTGTTCCTTTCACTGCCCTATAGGCTAGCACCAGGGTTTTGAACTGGATTCCCTCACAACATCAGAGACACATACTGACATTACATTACATTACATTACATTACAGTCATTTAGCAGACGCTTTTATCCAAAGCAACTTACAATAAGTGCATTCAACATAGGTAGGGAACTACTAATCACCAGAAGTCTTAAGTGCATTTTCTGCAAAAACAAGCAACCAAGAGTATACCTAGCGCTAAGGTAAAAGTGCAATATAACAGCTACCTATTTCCTTAAACAGATGAGACAAAATAGCAAAATCAAATGAGCAGGAGCTTAAACAAATAAGTGTATCGACTAAACAAGATCCAATAAAACAATACAACAATAAAACAAGCGTTCGTACAACTAGTTAACAACAAGTAGGCCAGGCAAAGAGGAAGGGTAGCGTTTCCTGAAGAGGTGGGTTTTCAGCCTGCGGCGAAAGATGGGCAGTGACTCTGCTGTCCGGACATCAGTGGGAAGTTCATTCCACCACTGTGGGGCCAGAACAGAAAAAAAGTTGTGACCGTGTGGATCGGCCAGAAGGACCCTTGAGTGACGAGGCAATCAGTCGCCCCGAGGTGGCAGACCGAAGTGGTCGGGCAGGGTGTAAGCGTCGACCATAGCCCAGAGGTCCTATTGGCCCTATTGGCTAGCACCAGGGTTTTAACTGGATGCGAGCCGCCACGGGGAGCCAGTGTAGAGAACGGATTCAAAATATTTTACTTTTTTCCCCAATATTTTTTGAAAGTAGCAGATCTACAAGGTCACAATGTGTCGTGATGTGACACATCTTGTGAGCTTGTTGATCTGCTATTTTCAAATAGCCGATTTAAAGTGTTAAAACTGAGCCTATAGTTGCTTCTTTTGTGCTTGTTTTCATAGACCTGGCCCCTTGTTTCTTTTGCAAAATCTGGCAACACACTGAAAACCTGCTCACTTCCTTACTAGGAAGGGAATGAAAAGATATTGAATGAAGCAGCACACAGAGAAAAACTCAATAGCGCCCCCTGTAAAGACAGACAGACAGACAGACAGACAGACAGACAGACAGACAGACAGACAGACAGACAGACAGACAGACAGACAGACAGACAGACAGACAGACAGACAGACAGACAGACAGGCTGAGGTCAGTCCATGCAGTGATGACTGCAGATGACCGGCTTGTCGACTCTAGGGCTCCGAATGGACCGTCACACACACACACACGCACACGCACACACACACACACACACACATACACACAGTCACACAGTTGAATGACAGTAGATTGTGGTTCCAGTTTTCACGTCAGGGACCCCCAAATTGATATATATATTTGGCCGCGGACCCCCATCTGAAAATATGTTGTGCCAGGGACCCTCAGAAGCAAAGATTTGTGTTAAAAACAAAAAGTATTCAAAGATTTTCACTAATGTTCAAGAATTTTGCACTCGGTGCCGCACTATGAGCTCTGCGATCTGCTATTTTTTTTAATAGCCAAAGAAATGTAAAATGACACACATGCGTTCCCGGATTGAATGGGTTAAACCCATGTTAACTGATACATTTACTTATGTATGAGTGAGCAGACATACCCTACTTACTACATGGGCACATTTCCTAATAATGATAACTAAGGCAATCCGGCAGACTTCCCATTCTTGAGATTCCAACTCGCTTTTCTGTGGGAGTTCTTGATCTCCTATACTTCCCAGTAACTGATGTCAACTACAACGTAGGTCACCAGGTCTGAGTGAACTGCAGTTTCTCAACTAGTGGTCCATGTGGACCACTAGTGGTCCATGACATGTATACGGGTGGTCCATGATGTCTGTCTCTTCTTGGCTAATGTGGAGTCTCATGTCTCATGTCATTTTTTTCCAGTGGCGGAAAAATAAATGTTTTTACTTACGTAAGAGTATCAATACTAGCCTGGTAAACCCTCCCTCCGGAAATCTCATTTCCATTTGATTCCAGGAGTGAGTCTGGCATGAAGGCTTGTATGGGCGTTTCTAGTGCATTACCAAATAACCGAGCCAATCAGCGTCCTCGCTCATTGTTTTGTGATTGACAGCGGGGGTAGGCCAATCAGGTGGAACCCGAGTGGTTCACACGTCATTAATCAATACACCTTTCATACAAGCTGCTCATTAACATCAAAGACAAACCAATTACTCCTGGTGATAATCACTGCAGCCTAAAGTGGCTTAATTGGACATCAAAGGGCCGCTTGGACATCAAAGCTACATTACTCCCGCCCAGCTCCAGCCCACAGCCAAATTGCCCATATAGGTCTGCAGGCCAGACTCACTCCTGAAATAAAATACATATGAGATTTCTGGAGGGAGGGTTTACCAGGCTATATCAATACTGCAATGTAGAAAATGTACTTAAACTACCAAAAGTAAAAGTACTCATTATGCAGAATGTCCCATTTCAAGTTTTCAAAAGTATACAAATCTTTTGAAATAGCAGATCTACAAGCTCACAATGCGTCGCATGCGTCGCTCATGCGTCGCTCACAATGCGTCGCATCGCGAAATATATATAGCAGTGAATGTATGTTTTGTAATAATAATCTAAATCTACAAAGTAACTAGTAACTTTTCAAATAGTAAGTTTTCAAATAATTGTAGTGGAGTAAAAGTAAAAG
>NC_137606.1:51611695-51614195 GCF_963280865.1 Gymnoscopelus braueri
ACCTGCCTATGATTGGCCTACCGAACGTCCCCTTCTGTGACGCACGCCGAAGCTTCCCGCTTGCCCCGCGGAAGCCGGTGCGCGCCCGAGTTACAGACATATTAGAGCCGGAGGAGGCGTCTACCTTTATATGTCTATGGTTACAATAATAAAACCAATCACTGTGCCAGACGCCATTAACATTAAGATAAGACTGCGAAAGCCATTATCCCCAATGCAATCTTACGCTCTCCCGTCTCCCAGTATAAATATGCACATTGTTTAATGGCTGACATATAGGTTTGAAGTGCTCATGTGGCCTATTACAGTCGCTTCTTTTGGGCTTGTTTTCATAGACCAAAAGAATCGGTTGCTTATTCCTCTCACAAATTCTGGCAACCGCAACAGCGCACTGTGGGGATTTAACATGGAAAACCACACACCCAACGTTTGCCTTCTAAGCTCTAGGCAGTGATTCACATCCTTTAATGGATTATGTCAGGGCATTCCACGTTGTGATGGCAGAGTAGAATGAGATATAGGTAGTCTCCCTCTTCAATTATTGTATTTTTACTCCACTACAATTATTTAAAAACTTTAGTTACTACAGTATACTTTGCAGATTTAAATTACTATATTATAAAACATACTTTAACCAATAGCCCTATTCTATACCTAGGCTATTTGAAAATAGCCGATCTACAAGCTCACAACGCGTCGCAGCATTGCAGCTATTTAAAAATATATATACTTTTACTTTTGGTACTTTAAGTATATTCTGATGCCAATACTCTTTTACTCAAGTAGCATTTTGAACACAGGCCTTTTACTTGTAACAGAGTGTTTTTATATTGTGGTACTGCTTTGACTTATATGGTGGTATTGATTTTATTTTGTAAAATATCTGAGTACTTCTTCCACCACTGGTAATTTCAACCCCAAGATCTCTTTCCCATTTCCTCTTACTATCCTGGGTGTTAACAGTTGCATTGGATCTTAACAGGCCATAGAGAATACTAATAAAACCCCTTGTAAAATCCATTGGATACCAACTGTAGACTGGTGAAGATATGGCATGAAGCTTCATGCAGGCCAGGCTATTGTAGCCTCTGGAGGTGATTGCAGATGACGACCAGGTGGGGAGATTGGGAACGGGAGACAGGTGTGCTGAGGTGTGCTGAGTTGTGCTGTGGAGCCCTCTTGTGGCGCTGATGAGTGCAGAGAGCTCACAGCACATGGAGACGAAGAGAAGCAAGACGTAGGTGATGTTACTTTGGCTCGACCCTCCAAGAGCCTCGCCACCCTCCCTACAAAATCTTGTCACTTTTGTACAGTAGGGTCTCTAAAGAACAAGAGATTTAGTGATAACCATATCAATACGAATCGTAGCTGTGCAGGAGTGGTGTAAAGTCACTAAGTACATACTCAAGTACTGTGCTTGAATTTACTCAAGTACAATTTTGTGTCATTTTTACTTGACTTGAGTATTTCCATTTTTCAGTACTTTTACTTCTACTCCACTACATCTCAGAGGCAAATATTGTATTTTACTCTACAATAATTATTTAAAAATGTTAGTTACTAGTTACTTTGTAGATGTTGATTATTATTACAATAGGCCTACGTACATACATTAACCACTTCAGACCTATACATTTCGGCCATTTGAAAACAGCCCATTTACAAGCTTGTAGATCTGCTATTTTCAAAAGGTTTTTATACACTTTATACATTTGAAAACTTGGGACATTCTGCACAATGAGTAGGCCCTACTTTTACTTTAGTACTTTAAGTACATTTTGATAACAATACTTTTGTACTTTTACTCAAGTAAATGTTGAATTCCGTACTTTTACTTGCAACAGAGTATTTCTACATTGCAGTAAAAAATAAAAGGTTTAAAAAATGGAATTTTTCCACCATTGCTGTGCATACCTGATACCATTTTATATTGGGCAGCTCTAGCGCCACCTTCAGAGCCAGACATTTCTCATTTTGCTAGTTTTAACCTGGGCCGTCTCTTGCTCCAATAAACTAACTCAGCCAGCCTTCAATAATCTTAACCAATAACCAACTTGCTTGAGAGGAAAATAGGAATCATTTGCAGTGGATATAATAACCTTGGCAGTATGTTCTGCCTTGGCAGCGAGATTTCCCGTCCTCGGCTCACTGCGCTCCTCGGGAAATCTCGCGAGACGCGAGATTTCACGCGAGAGGAAAACATTCACGTCGCTGACCATGAACGCCAGCTCGTGAGTGATAAACAGTGCATGTGAAAGTATCAGGAGACACCATGAGGAGGATTTGTGGGAAAAAAAAGAAGTTTGGAGCTGTGGAATTAGGCGATTTTCACTAAGACACGCGCCTCCCACTATGCCAATGTTGGGGGTCGACCAGACTCACAGACAGGGGAATCGCTGGAAAAACTCGACGCCACTTCATAACTCGGTGAGTGAGTAACTACACATCAAAGATAACACTTAAAATGTCCGGATTTCTCCTTTAACATGACTTGTGTAAT